>NW_009648143.1:354470-359470 GCF_000708025.1 Charadrius vociferus | reverse complement strand
TGTAGGGGTTACACACATGGAAAACATCTCGGGATCATTCTGTATGTAATGTGTTATCAAAGCTTTATGCTATTAATCTGTTGCCTTTTGGAAATGAGAAAACAAAATGTGACGTGAGGATTGGAGGGGTCGGGAATAGGTCCTGGTGGTAGCAAAGCCCTGCGTTTCCCGTAACGTATTCCCTTCGCTTCTCCCACTTTCTCTCATTATCTGGTTTGTTATGTGGAGCTGAATAAGCACGTAACCTCTAAGGCTGTAGAGCAGATCATTAGGAGTTACTGATTAACGCCACGTTTCAGTAGCAGGTCCTGAGTTCTTTTTACAAACCGAAGGGGTCTGGCTTTATGATTTTTTAATTAGAGTGTAAATATTGCAGCCTCATAAACTGCTTGATTTATAGGTGACAGCAAAGTTTGCACTTTGGGTAAGGACGCGGGAGGCTTCGGCTGTACAGTTTCCGCGCCCCTGTTTGCCTGTGCAGCCATCCTGTGCTTGTCATTCTACCGGTCATCCTACCAGCCTTACCGATAGTGCCTGTGGGTCGTTTCTTTAAACTGGCAGGACGACTGAAATTCCTCTTTAGGTTTTTAAGCAAAAGAAGGACACTCGTACTATAAGTTTTTAACTGATGAAGGCAGAGAAAAAAGTTGCAGTGATATTATTGTTGCTGTCAGCCCACACGGTGAGCTTAAAAATTGACGTTTGTTATGAGGATTCCAGAGAAGTTGGGCTAAATTCATCACTGAGCATCGTTGTAAGTGTCAAGGGCGTGAGAGGGATGGTAAATAAAGATTGAGAGAGATCTGATGTGCTGGTGGATAATAGAAGGGTATTTCTGATGTCCTTAATGCAAAGTGTTACCAGATTTTCAAGAATGTAGACTCTGTTTCACCCCAAAGAAGGGAAGTCCTGCCTTTCTCAGTCCGTAGAGCCTGGCTTCCACGTGAAGCTCAAGTTAGGAAATTCACAGGCAGAAGGAGCAATATTAATTTTAACTGGACTTGAATCAGCATTAAGAACCAACAGGGCACCTAAAATCCTCAGCAGAAGTTGTTTGTCGGAAGGTGGAACTGACCCCGAGCAGCGGGGTATTTGGCCAACGTCTCTGTCCTTGGAGCAGAGAAAGGCTTTGTGAGCGCTGAACTTCTGTTCTTTTTCCTCCTTGGTCTGCCTCCACAACCCATCTTCTTCTCCAGCTTGCAGTCAGCACTGTGAAGCTCACGTGGGGACAACTCAGCCCCGCATTGCTCTCAGGGGCAGCGATCCACCAACAGAAGGCTAATTCTTGGCACGGGGGTTTTCCAAACCCTCCTTCCCGACTAACACAACTTGCCTCTTTCCATCCTGCACACCCTCTGGAAACTCTATTGCCGGCACTGCCGATGGGATTTGTCTGTTGGGATCGGGGGGGGATGTATTTTGGGAAGACTCTTTGTCACGTTGCGAGGAATTACTCCATCTGCCGTTTCTTCGCTGGGCTGATGCGAGGCCCCTATAGCCCTCACGCAGCCTGCCTGCACCGGGGGTCCTGGGCTGTGGGCAGGGGCTGGAAGGAGCCAGGGCATGGTGGCTTTGCCTCTCTCTGGGCACACAGGAGCAGCATAACCCCACCTGAATCTTCACGGTGAGAAAGACAAAGAAAGCTAAAGCAGTTTTCCTTAATATAGACTTTATTTAGACTAGAATAGAATATTTCAGTTGGAAATATGGGACGGTTTTCTGTCCACAAATACATCATGCAGGGTCTGCAGTGCCGGGATGGTCGGGACATAGAAGATGAAACAAAACGCATGGTTTATCCTGCCCCAGCAGCCACTCTGAGTGACTGCAACCAGTTGGAAATTCTCTTTTCCACCCCTCAGCAGTGCCTTTCTCGGTCCCCACGCTCATCTCTCCCCTTGCTCCAGCACCAGTGACCTCTCCTGCCTCAGACCGCGCTGCCGGGCGAGGGGACGGCCGGCTCCTACAAGCCAAGAGCCCGGCTTCAGAATGGAACGCGTTCAGAAAATGTCGGCGCTCTGTTTGCCACCTTTTCTCTGTAGCGAGAAGACTAGAAACATAATTATTATTTTTTTTCAATGATATCCAAAATGTTCATGAACAGTGATGAAATCCAAAAACATGTCACAGTGTCAGATTCACCTCTCTCTGCTGGAACTGTACTTGTTTTACTGCAGGAAGTATTTTGTGGCTCTACAGTAGCAGCCTGGGTTTGTTGCCAAAGGCCCAAATGCTAAAGTTTGGTGGGTTGTTTTTTGGGGTTGTTTTTATTTTTCATCAAACTTGTTGAAAGGCCTTTCAGTGCAAACTTGATGTCAATGGCAATTACATATATGTATACAGATTATGGCTCCAATCCCATCCTGGTAAATGTTTTTGCACATGGTTAAATCCGCACGTGTAATTGCCTGGAGAATAGGATCAGAAGTGGTGAACACAGGAAGATAATAACTTGAAGTGAACTGTTTTCTTGTTCCTGTTTAATTTTGAACCTGTTCGACCCTTGTGAGTTCAAAAGTTCAGCCCAGTCTTGACCGTTATTGAGTTTGGATTCTGTTTAGGAGAAACTGTGACTCCCAAGTACAGCCAAGGGTCAGAGGACAATAAATCCAATAGAATAAATAAAGTGATAAATGAAGCAGGCAGAGAGACAGAAAAGTGAAAAAATAACACATATTGGGTGAGTTCATGGTTTCTGTGACATTGAAAGGTGTTTTGCCACTGGCTGCACCGGGGCTGGGATTTCTTTCGTAACACCTGGTTCAGAATCCCTGGAATTCAACCGGGATGTTTCTGTTACCTGTAGTGCTCCTGCGTCACCTAAAACGAGCTTTAATTTGTAGCTCTAATGCACGGTGTAGCTCCCAATAGCCCTTAGCTGCAACGCGTAGCAGCCCAGTCTTTCTGGGGTGGGAAGAAAAAAAGTGAAATTACAGAGAAGAATGGGTTTTCCTCCCCTTCCTGTTGCTCCCCAGAGGCTTCAGAGCCTCAAATGCAGTTATCTTTGCAACCCAGTTTCTTTGTGACCCAATTTCTTTTGTGTTTATTGAACTCCTCTGTGATGAAGCTGGCGCCAAACTTTTTACTACAAATGTCGTGTGAAAAAGGACTGCGAACATTTCAGTGCGTGTGTGCTCCTACAGTCTTCTGTGTCCTCAGCGGGAGTTCTTGTGTTGTCAACACTGAATTTGGAGCATTGAATCGCGCTGTCCGAAAGGTGAAACCCGGTTTGCGTTGCAAGACGTGTTGCATTTTCCCTGGACTTCCAATAAAGGAAGCAATTTGGCTCAGCCTCTTTACTTTCCAAAGTCCAGACTTACATCAGGAAAGTGCAAAAGTTACGTAGGGCCAAAGCTGCAGCAGGGGCGTGTAAAATGATTTAACTCTGCTGTCTGCAAAGGAGCGAGGGAGATTAGTGGGAAATACACATTTGTCTGACGGTTTACAAAACACTTCAATACCTTTTGGGCTGAGATGTCAGGGCTTATATTAATTATTCATAGTTTGGTATTCTTGAGATCCTAGTGCCTGACGGTTTAAATTGTCACAAATCCACCCGTCATCAGCATGTAAGAGGATTTCCTTTTTATTTTCCTGCAGTAATTAAACTGAGCAGGTTCCTGCTCTAATTCTGCTGAGTTTATATTACTGAAAATTATCCGCCTTCTTTCAGAAGTACAAACATTACTTGAACAGGAACATGCCAGCAAACTTGTAAAAAGAATTAAAAATCAAAGTTTCGAGTTTTAATATTTACTTCTGAAACATGCCGTGTTTTAAAAAGTAAGATAATTTCTCTGAATTCCTTGAGGAGCGTTTCTAGTCTATCAAAGAGACTACACTTGATGGGTTAAGTACTTGGAAACCGAAAGAAGCTCTCCAACCACTGCAGAAAGTCTGAGGTTTTAAAGAGAGAGAGAAATATTGGAAATGCCGCTTTCAGGTCGGTCTGGCAATTCCAGCTCAGAGATGTTTCTTGTTGTCAGTAAACTAAAACTGGAAAGAAGAAAAATCCAAACCCTGCAAAGGAAGGAAAGTCAGAGAACCTGAGTAAGTGATGATTTATCCGATAACAAAAATCCTCCTACCCTAATCATTCATGGTTTATTTCTTTGGCATGCAACGTTTAAGAGAAATCCACTGAGCGCCGGTAATTTCACTATTGCGAAAGCCAAATCCTTCATTTAAACTTTTGAGACAATTTTTCCATTTACTTCTCTGCCACTCAAGCAAAGAGCAGAAATCACAAGCTCGCTCATACCAGTTCACCTCATCAATTAGAAAAGAGACAGGATTTGCTTCCAGATGAAAAGGGGATGCAGCAGAGGAAAAATATGCTGGAAAAAATCAAAATAGATCGCCTCTAATAACTTCTGGATAGTGATCCAGGTTTGGGTTGGCCACACTGAGACATCCCTAAACTTTGGGAGAGCTGAGATTTGGAGCTGCCTGTTAGAACAGGATCATCAGAGAACTGGAGAATAGTGTACTTAAAGAAACTGATGTAGAGAACAGACCCAGCAGTTTGTCTTGTTTAAAATAATGAAATCACAAATTAATACACTTTAACCAAAATTTGAAAACCTAAAACCCAAACTCAAATTTTAAGTTTGTGCTTACTGCCGAAAGTGCTATTTGATACTGCATAATTAGTATGAGTAGCAAGAGTATGGCTGATGAGTCCTTCGTGTTGACACAGGAAAGTTAAATGCAGAACACTGTTTGCTTGGGTTTGGTTTTGTTTTAACACCACCTTTGGCAACTGAAAAGTTATACAGTATTGAAATAAAACCTTAATGAAACAGAGTGAAAATTTGTACAGTTTCCAAGGTCTCTGGTGGGAAAGTTGTTCGCATTTGATAAATCGATTGCCAAAGTAAGGGAAATAGAGAAAATTGTGGTGTAATCCTCAATAGAAATACGTTTCTTATGCAGCAGAGAAAACAGTGTTGTCCAAAATGTTCCTTTAAGGGGAAAAATATTTCCCTATTTCGTATCGG
>NW_009648143.1:344342-354458 GCF_000708025.1 Charadrius vociferus | reverse complement strand
TTCGGAGTCAAAACAGGCGAGGCCGTGTCCTCCCGCTGAAAAGCCATCGCTTCTGGGTGGGCAGAGGATGTGCTGTAGCCTTCTGACGGTGGTTTTGTTGCTGTTCGTTTGTGACCCACATCCGTGGAGGCAACACGTGATGGTGTCGCAGCTCCACCTTTGGAGGGGACTCCGTGTTTGAGAGGGGCACCGGGACAGCGGCTGTGAGTTGTGTTTCTTTTCTTTGCTTCGACTGGGGATGAAGGAAAGGTGATGCCAGTGATGTTGAGAGAGATGAAGGGAATCTCTTTCTACAGAGAAACCTGAAGTTTCGTAGTTTCAAAGTGCAGCCTGTCTCTGCCATAACTTGGAACCATAGGTCTGAAGCACGTGGATTTCATCTAGACTGGATGTGAAACAAAAGCTAGAAGGTATAATTGTGCTGAATATGATGCTGATTTTCTTACTTTTTGTTTTCTCTTCCTCTGCTATTTCTTCTGGGAAAAGATGCTCTGGACACCCGTTAGTTCAGCAAATCCAATTTTTGGTCAAGCTTTAGCCTGAAATTTAAGAGGCAGATTTAAAAAAAAACCATTATTGTGAGCTGTTCCCATAAGTAATCTAGTTTAGGGGAAACCACTTTCGTGTGGGTGCAAAGCGAGTAAGAAAAATAACCACTCATGCCAGCTACCAGTGGCTCGTTGTCAACCTGGAAGGATGTACTGAATAAGTTCTGTCTAGGACCCTTTCTACCTTTGCATTAATGATTTGGATAATGAAATGGATATTAAGCGTATTAAATTTGCAAATGACACCAAGCTGGGAGGGTCTGCAGGCAGGTTGTTGGACAGGATTAGAATTCAAAATTATCTTGACAAATAGGAGAAAGGGCTTGAAGAAGACGGGGTGCGTTCAGTGAGACCAAGTGCCAGGCTCTGAGCGGGGGTGGCAGTGAATACTCTGACAAATGCCTGGTTTACGAGAAGGGATCGGAGAGGACTTTAGCAGGGAAGGTGGTGTGCATCTTGAGATGATGAAGGGCATTCGTCTCCTCTGTGAAGCGCTGGTGAGGCTTTGGCTGTGGTGGTGCGCTCGCTTTCGGGTGCGATAAGGAGAACCGTGTGCCCCAGCAGGAGAGGTTGCGAAGGGAGCAAGGGGACTGCTCAGAGGTTTGCCAAATGTGGCCTCCGAGGACAGACGGAAGATGTTAGGTGTGTTTAGGGTAAAAAAGGCTGTGGGGGCCTGATCACGGGCAGCAAGTATATAAAGGGAGGCTGCAGAGAGGCAGGGAATCATTTGCCCTCTCGGTCCCATTGACGTAGGAGAAAAAGTAGCGGGATTAGACTTCAGCAAATAAGAAAAAATTAAATTAAGGGGAGCACATCCTGACAGTACAGACTGTTAAGGACTCCAGGAGGTTGAGGAATTGCAGGTTCCCAGAATTTCTATTGAATGGCTGGATAAAGATGATCCCTCTGCAGAGCATCCCATGGACAAATGACCTTCCTAAAGCCTTAAGTTCCTTAGTAGTGAAAAATGTATTCGTAGGGAGTTTATTTCAGGAAAATGCCAGTGAAGAAAGTTTTCCAAAGAAATCGCCCCATCACCAGCCCCCTTAGAGGAAGGTTAAAGAGCCCGTGACCTGCATGGAGTGGTGTCCACCATGTGGCTGTATTAGCACACGTGGTTGTGGCCATAAAAAGCTTTCCCTTCCATCTGCCCTGACCTTGTTGGGCTGTGTGGACAGGTGCTGAAAGCGCATGAGGCTACTTACTTGTGGAGCAACAAGGAGAGAAAAAAGGGTGTAAGGGAAGAGGACGCTTGCTTTGTACACTCATCTTTGATACGTGCCATGACCTCTGGAGCGGGAGGGACCGTCTATAGCCCGGTACATCTCCAGTTCATAGCTCTTGCAGAGGCACCGTGGGTAGCTCTCCTTGCTCTCTGCAGGAATCTGGCATTGTAAACCAACCACTTGGGGTTAGAAAGAAAGAAAAAACAAAACAAAACAGGGTTTCCACATGACAGTGTTGTTCGTATCCCCTACAGTGAAAATTAAATGTAAAATGATGTCTTTTGAAGATCAAGAAATGACACAATGGAAGAGTACAATAGAGTGTAAATAGAGGGTAAACAGTAAACTAGCAGTGCATTGCTAAATGAAAGACTTCCCTTCCTTCAAGGGTAATCCCTTCCAGAGAGAGATATACTGCTTTACCTTGGGATTCTCTTTTATTTCCCAACATTTCATCTTTAATTTTTGCTATAGCTTTGTTCCACTGTGTGCAGTATGGATTCATCTTTCTGCTTTCCAAGCGCGTTGAGCAGTTACTGTGTATCCAGCAGAGAAAAATCTGTGGTATTAATTGAAAGAGACCTTGATCGCATCATAAAGGGCTGCGAGTTACATACGTGCGCGACGGAAAAGGCTGGGATTTTCCCGTGCAGCCTAACTTTTGCGTTTCGGGCTTAGAAGCGCTTAAGTTTGCGCCTTTGGTGTTGCGGTAATAATACCGAGCGGTCTGGTATCAAGGTCAGCGGGGCTGAATAGCGGTGGAGGACAGCTTGTCGGGCACGGGGGTTGCAGAGGCGAGTTTGGAGCGTGTTTCTGAAAGGAGGAGTCTCCACCCGCACTGTGGTGTCTCTGTCTGAGGAGATCTCTTTTTGCAGAGGTCGTAACTGCCAACTTGTCAGGTATTTCCTGGAATTGTCAGTCTCTCTGGGGTGCAGCAGACTGTGATGTATAAAGCCGCAACACTGACATATCACTTACCTAGTTCTGCTAGACTTGGCCTCTCCGTGAAGTATGCAAACTGTCTCCGTCTCGTGCAGAATTTGCATTATCTAAAGATCACTGTGTGTGCTATGGTCCATTCGCCTTTGCAAATGCTGTTTAAATATAGCATCCATAAATAAATGTTAAATAATTCATGAACATAATTTTGTAAATTCTGCTAGGCCACACCTCTCTAGGGGCATATTTATGAACGTGCGTCAGCCTGGAATCAATGCGTCTGCCAAGCGCCCTACCTCTGAGGCAGAATTCCCACATCTAGCCCAAAATGCTGCAAACGACTCTGATTCCACTTCACTAGTCATCCATCATACTGTCACTTTAATTCAGATGCTGCTACTTGTTTTAATAACGTACATCTTACACAAAGAATATTGCTAACACAAGATTCTTGAGGTAGATTTTTACAACCTCATAAAATGGTATTAACCCTTTGATCCCTGATATTCTTTTCATACGGCTTTTTTTTTTTTTTTTTTATGCTTATCAATAACCTGTGTTCGTGGGGTCTATTCATGCTGGAGAATCCGACATCAATCACCGCGGTAAAAATATTATTCCTTCAGCATTACCCTAAAGAATTATGGAAAGAATAAAAGTGTTATTGCAGGAATTATTTAGCAAACAATAGATGGATAAAATGTATTATGGTAAGTGTTAAATTATATCACCTCATTACAGGAAACTACCTGAGATAGCACAGAAGGTAGTTCAGTGCTTTTTCTGAGTAGTTCAAAGAGAACAATAGCAGAATCCCACAAAAGGTTTCACCGTGAAACCCTGGAACGACAAGGCAAATGATGTATTATCAAATCAAAAGATAGTTTAGAGAGAGGGGGAAAAAAAAGAAGATTCTACCTGCGCATTTCGGAGTTGCACCTGGAGATATTTGGGGTGTGAGGGGAGGAGAATAATAGTAATTTGCAGTTAGCTGCTTAACACTCAAGTATTTAAGGGGCTTAATTTTTCCATTTTGCATGTCTTTATAGAAGCACCTTCCTCGTTGTAACAGAGCAACGTGGAATGTGCAGTTTTAAAAAATATCTTGCTTTTATTCCAAATAAAGAATGCACTAAGTTATTTCTTTCTTCCTTCTCCCTGCTTTTTTTTTCTTTGCGGTCAGCACTAGGAATTAGAAAAGATTTTACTGAAATGCTTGATTAAACCAATTACTAAAATCATGCCCATATTTTAGGTATTATTAAGGATACCTAAACAAGGTTGGGTTCCATGATTTCACCAAGTAGGCTCTTATCAGTTAATGCAGATTTAGAGAGGGGGAAAGAAAAGCATAATGTTACACTGGGCTCATGGGATTCATTTGATCAACATGATTAAATTATTTCCTTACTCAGCTAGAAGGAAATTACTAGTAACCAGACATTATGTGTCTGTTAATTATGTGCAATAAGGTTCTCTGCTATCACACCAGCTCTTGCATTCATGTTCTGTGTGTTTTAAAGGCATTCTCATTTTTTAAATGTAAATATTGAAAGGGGACAGCTATAATTTTCTTTCCCTTATTTAATAAATAGCCAACGTGCCAAAAAGCATTTGTAAGAAGCAGCTGTTTGTCCTTGGTGTGATCATAGGCAAGTTTGTGGCGATGACATGCTAGCATTTCACATGTTTCGGGTCGCCCCCACCAGGATTTTTTTTTGTGGTGCAATCGTTCATTTTTTTTTAAGATGGATCATTTATTATCGTAAGGAATGTGGAGGAGGCTTTGCCAGAAACCTGTAATTTTGCTTGAAATAGTTAATCTCCCTGATGAGAGGTGTGCTCACCTATACGTTGTCTTTGTGCCAGATCTCCATTCTGCTCTGATGCTGCCCAATCTAGGATTTCAAAAGGATTTTTTATAAAGGAAGAAACAACATATGGTACAAGAGGGGCCTTATTCTTTTTTTCTAATGAAATGATGGGCTTCTGTTTCATATTAAAGTGTTAATAGGTCTGAAATTAGGTCTCAAAAAAGAGAATAGTGCTTTTAAAATTCTTAATATGATTCATTATCTGCAGTCAAAACCAGATGACATTTATTTTTATCCCCCCCGCCAAAAAAAAAGTCAAGCCAGAAGAAAAAAAAAAAATCCTGGATTCGGGCTCTGATTTATTGAACGGAAAGCTCTTTAGAATCAGAGCTTGGGCTGGAGGCTGGAGGTTTTGTTTGAGTTTGAGAACCTTCCTGTGTTTATGAAATCTAAACAAATATTTCAAAGAAGGTGGTGTCACATTTGAAGTAAGTGATCCTATTAGGCACTGGGATACGGCTGCTTTGTTGAAGGACTGGGCAGCATTTTATGTATGATAGTGCTGTGTACCGCTAATATACCGAGACATTACTTTCATCCGAAATGCCGATAGGACTGAACTTCTCTCATGCACTTTGGCTTTCAGTGTTAATAATGAATGAATAAAGTTCAGAGGATAGAAGCGAAATGGATATTGTGCTTTAAAAGAATGAATTTTAACTAACAGCGTGCCCAGCTACTCAGAAACGAGGAAAAGACAGTAAATGGATGTATTTATTGGGAGTGGATGGGAGGGCTGTAACGAGGCATTTGTATGACTTGCGTTGGTGTACAACACTAGAAATTTCAATACAATTGAAAATACCTGTTAGTTAAAATTAACAAGGGTTTGATGACATTTCCTTGATTTTGTGGATTTTGGGTGCATCCTTTTTTTGTCACAGTTAGCTTCCAAAAGATAGCCATGTCTTCCGCGCCCTGTGTTATTTGATATCAGTGTCTTACCCTATGTCTGCCAGAAAAGTAAGCATGGGACTAGTGGTTTTTTGTAGCTCTTGGGCACTGCCAGTAGACAGCCTGCACAGTACCTTCTCTGGAAGCATCATCTGGATGATGCCTTCAGGCTTTCTTTACCTCATTGTTACGAACCACCAAGCCGTAGTGACGCTGGTCACTCTTGACCAAGAAAACTCGTTGGTTGTCCAGATCCTCGGTCACTGTCAGCCAGCTTCAATATTACCCTGGCAGCTCACATCAAGAGTGGCTCTGGCTCAGAACAGTCGTCAGCACTTGTAGCACGTAGAAAATGGCAACGAAGAGCAAAAACATCCTGAGGTTTCTTGCAACCTCTACCAATGGCTTCTCATCCACACTCTGCCTTCCACCTCTTGGTGCTGTAATTGCTTACACCAGAAGACCCCAGAAGACTTGGAGATGTTCTCAAGTGGGTGTGGGAACACAAAGCACGGTTGTATAAAAGTAGTGCTTGTGATCAGCTGTGTCAAAGTCGCAAAACAACTAACCTCAGCACTTTCTGATGGATACGAAAAGAATTATATAGAGAAGAGCTAATCCCAAAATGATGTGCATGTATGTGGAGAGGTACGTCTGACATTCACATTAATACCAAATGAGTTCATCATGATTAATGTTATTACATTAAATATCGAAGGAATTAATAATGATTAGACCATTATTTTAAAGGGTTACCAACATGACACCGGCTCATTTTTTAACAGCTGTAGACAGTTGGGTTTGGACTTTTTTCTCTCCGCACATTTCCAGTCCTCACCTCCTTCGACCAAATATACTCACTCGGAATTTCATCTTAGTGAATTTATGATTTTATGGCTGTGTTTCCTGCCAGGGCTAAATCCAAGTCCCGATGAAGTCATTAGGAGCTTTGCTATTCACTTCACCACTGCAAAAAGCTGAGGACTGATCCTGATTTCCCTGGACCGACAAGCACTATTTTTGTAGGCTTCGTTGCACTTCTGTATGCCCCCTCAATCTTGGGAAAAAGCTAAGAGAATATTAGTTTGTTGGGTGGTTGTTTTTTTTTTTTTAATATTTAGCGTAGAAGGAAGGTTCTCTGTCATACTTCAGATACTTTTGGGGGAAGATGAAAAGAAAAACAATTAAATTGAATAGTGAACAAACCAAACATAAAATACTCCCAGAAATCTCTCTCCCTGCACAAAGACGAGTCACACCAAGACTTCAATGAGTCACTTGGCCTTGTCGCGTACTGCAGGCCCACATATTGGAATAAACCCGAACTGGGGCAGGGAAAAGGCTTCAAACAGTCTGCTATGAAATTTAGCCGTGTGTAGTAAACATGATGGCCTGAACTAGGGAATAGCCACCCGTCAACAAATGATTCTCTTTGTGCAGCAGCTTGTACCTCGTATGTGGCAGATGCCAACACAGAGAAGTTCTTGCTTGCTTCCTATCCTTCCTCATCCCGGTTTTTAATGAAAACTGACTTTCCTGTTTTTGCAGAGGATCTTTGCTGGAAGGACTGCACGTTATGTGCGTTCTTCTTCCTTTTCCAAAAAAATTCGCCTTCAAAGAGATAAATAAGAAAGTCAAAATTACATGTGGAGTATTATGCTCTAAATAAAACTGGCTTAACTGGGGTAAAAAAAAAATAAAATAAAAGTAAGACGCAGACTTCACAAATAGGAAAAATGCCTGAACCAGATGATTAAGAGCTATGTGTTATATAGGAATGGCTGCCAACACTTGGGTAATACGCAGTTTCTTGATGCACAAATAGTATTATATTCCACACTTTTAATAAAACTAAAGAAGCCAAAAGTTCTCATAAATTATCTATTCAGTAGAAACCACTAAAACCTACTAAATCTGTTTTGAAGTACTAATATTTCATAGGCAGTATTTAAAAATAGTGCATATCAAAGTGTGTGATTTATAAAGGGGAGAAAGCAAATATTTTTCCATTTCTAATTTGAAATTCTTGGATATAAGGATAAATCTTGTAACATTTGTCTGCTTGTCTTTACTTTTTGTCTTTGCTGATTTTTCACAGGCCTTACCGAAGATTAAATTGCTTCTTGATCAGCTGATGATGATTAGTCATTTCAACCCATTCACAGAAAAATATATTAGGAGTCACAGTTTGGCTGTAATTTTTGTCCTGTTTTAATTGTTAAGAATTTTTCTGTGGTTGCTTTCTAAAATGGTGGCTTGGGGGTTTCATTTGGACTTTTGTTCTGCAGTACCAGAAAATCAAGAAGAGAGAGGATTAAACTGGTTGCCAGAAACCCATTTATTATAATGTTGCTTCTCCCATCGGTCCTCCTGTTGTGTCCAAGGCGTACCAACCTCTTCAGCAAAATATATGTATACATGTATATTAGGAAATAAAACATGCCACCATTCGGTGGCATTGAGACTCTTGGGCACAGAGCTGCCCACTTGCATATCGTTATACCCTTTTGCCTTCAAAATGAAGGCGGTTGCATGGAGGCTACCTCTTGGGAGTGGTCCTTGATCTACAAAAATACCTGGTCCTTGCCAGGGAGTTGGCCAAGGGAATAGTGGATAGGTTGGGCCAAGACATGCAAGGGATGGGACTAATGACCGAGGAATACAGGTGGTGGAGCTGCTCCTCGCAAAGCACGCAAGTACCTTAGGGTGCTCGCAGGATATTTGTGTCATGCTTGCTGCCAAATGCGGGTTCAAAAATGGATTTTTCTACTTCCAAAATTTGGGTTCATGTTCACTCTGTCCATTTTGTACCTTCGTGCACTGTTTTTTCAGAAGTGTGGTAGCTCACTCTTTCAGTTGATGTCAGGGGACGATGGCAGTGCTTACTGCTCCAAAAATCTCATCATAGAAGTCTGAACGTAAAGTTTGGGGTCATCAAAGTTATTACCCCCTATTTAAATCTACACTGATATCTCATAGAAGGCATCAAGATTAAAGTGTATATTTTAGTGCACAAACTTCAAGAAGGATGATTTTCTTCATCAGATCAGAAAAATCTGAGCCCAGCTGTATTTAGCCAGATCTGTATATTACATATGAAATACTCTTTGAACTGGGCATTATTATCAAATGTAATGACGGTAAAATAATGCGCAATGGGGTCTTTTGCGTAGAGTAATTTACAACCTGGAGAGATGTAAGCCAGTCTTGTCAGTATTGGTACCGTCAGATATCACTGGTTTTGTTGTTCCTCAGTTATGCGTGAATTTCTCTGTTTTAAAAATGCCTGCAAAGCATGTATACAAAAGAAAAGATTGTAGTTGCAGGTCTGGATGGTGTGCAAGTGGTGAGCTGACTGAAGAAAAGCGCAACTGTGTGAATGGGCTTGGAAAAAATGTACATTGAGATCCACTGGTACCTTGTGCAAAGACAAGGTATTAAGTCTGCTAGGAGTATTTTAGAATTATTACGATGTGAAATCAGAAGCCTGTGTGTATGTTTTAGTCCTGGTTAGTCGTTTGTTTTGCTGGAGGAATGTCTAGTGTTTCCTGGCAGATCCCTGGTCCTGGCAGCAGCAGGCTGAGTGCAGGGAGGACACCTCAGACATACATCCTGCTCGATGGCCACCGGGACGGTGGCATAAGGCAACGGGTTGGAGAAGGTTGGGCCTGGGAAACCTACCAACGTGGTGAGAGAAGAGGGTACGTCCAGGCTGGTGAGTCTCAGGACTTTGCTTGCCTGGCCGCTGCCAAGTGTTGGTGACCCAAACGCTTGTAAGGACCACAGAGGACATCGGCGTGAGTTGTGCCACTGACTTCAGGGGAGGCAAACATTTCGTAGCTCCACCGCAAAGCTTATGTGATAGAGGAAGGTTTAAATGTGCTTGACGGGAGGCAGGAAGGTGACCACAGCTTCGGCTGATGTTGGCCGAGCACCCGCAGGGCCGGGCCCACGATATCCCCGTGCGCTAAGGTGGCAGACGGCGTCGACAGGCTCGCCTGCCCCCACGCCTTCCCTACGGCGGGTCAGCGAGACTTATAGCAGTCTAAACTGGGAGAGTGTTACCTACTTAAACTGTTTTTCTGACTTAATAAGAATTTTTCATCTACAGCCAGCCATTTTAAAATATTGTCTATACACAAACAGTCATTCTGAATAATAGGCCTGCACACAGTAAATGTCAGCTCTTTAAATCACAGAGGACTTCGGAAGCGGAGTAGAGAATGCTTCATAACAGTTTAAACTTCAGCCTCCCATTTATTATGTATGTGTTTATAAATCTCTGCGGGGCACTCTTTTTTTTTTCCTTCTGGGAAGCCCAAAGGAGCAGAGTTGTTTGTCAGCCCGGCTGGGTGGTGCGCGGTGCCGTGGTTGCTCCTTTGCATTCTGACCCCATTTAGTTTCAAGGTTGGTATCCAAGGTTGTGCCTGAGGAAATTTTATTTTCTTTTCTCCTAACAGCAGCATATAGGACCTTTTGTTTCTAGGAAGATAGTACCGGGAGAGAAAAAAAAAAAAAAAAAGGAGTGGCGAGGGGTCAGCAGCACAGTGTTGTGTTGTGTTTTCCTTGTTAAGCTGAACATGAGTGATCACCACCTTTAGAAAAGGGCTCCCCGTTTGTCACATAGGAAGAGCG
>NW_009648143.1:334885-344325 GCF_000708025.1 Charadrius vociferus | reverse complement strand
GATGGCTTTGAAAAATTTCGTCGGCGTTCCCATCTATCTTGGTTAGTATGAATACTTTAGCATTAAATGGAGAAAAGGAGAATCCATCAATAGTTAATAACTGACCTTAAGATAGGAATTCAAAGTTCACTACAATTAAACCCAAGTGTCAGCAGAACCCACAAGGGAGACTATCAATATATTTGACGATACCTACCCATAGATAGCAGATTTAAATTCTATAAGGGAGAGGGCTGTGCGTTATTCCTAATAAAAACATATCGTTGTACTGTCTTATATCCCAGACAAAACACAGAAGTTCTGTGTTATGAATGATAGTGGGGAAAAAACATACCGAAGCGCAAATGCGATTCTGGATGGAATTTCATCACATGACTCTATTGTAAACCAGATGTTTGTCAGATTCAGTGGGAGAATGTATCCATCTTGAAATTTTTAATAAGGTTACATAAAGGATTAAAAGCAAACATTTACAATGCGCAGGATTTAAAGATAATTATATTTCTCTTAAATCTGTTGTTTGCTTGGTAGATCATTAAAAATATTTACATAATCTATCTATGGTGCAGTGCACCTCATGGATGGCTTCTTTCATTATGATGTTTGATGTACATCCACAGCATCAGAAAAACAAAACATAAAGAGGCTGTTCCACAGACATAAACAATACTTGTGATATAAAAAATATGCTCTATTTTTTTTTTAAAAAAAAAAAAAAAGAAAAGGCTGCAGCCAAACCAGGAGTTACGGGGTAAGATTCTGACGCTTGGAGGAGAGAATTACATTTCCCTATGGAAAGCGGTGCTGGCCTCACCCCACGGGGAGCTTGCTCTGGGTAGAAAGTAGGTATGTTCATATTCTTACTGCTGCAGCTGATTTTCCCTTTGGTTTCTGTCCCCTTCTGAGGAAAGAAGAGGGAGAACAAAGCTTGAAAAAAGGGCAGAGAGATGGGAGAAAGGGAAGCTTTATTTTGTAGCTGAGGCTTCATAACACGGTGCTTTGCATTTGCGAATTTGTTGATGCCAGCATCCTTGGGCAGTTTTGCGGGGCTACATTCAAGGCCACTAACTCTCCAGAACGTCTTCTCTACTGGGTTTTTTGTTGGCAGATGATTCATAAAGGAACTTCATAGTACGGTGTATCGAGTGCATGCAGAGATATACACACATGCTGCAGCGTTATAGCGTTATACTGGTCTCAAAAAGATAAATGCTGAACATGCCTATGTGAAGAGTTTTTGAGGTTTTTACAAGAAATAGGATTTGAAAGAATAGGAAGATGAACAAAACGTACTCCCTGTTTCATTTTGGGAGATATTCTTCCACTCAGTGGATTTCTAATTCATGGGGAACAAGGACAAAGCTAAACCAGTAAAATACAAGAATAGCTTTTCCTTTGATGTCATCTCCCATGTAGCTAGAGGATGTGTAAGTCCACTTGGACTTCAGTTGTGATATTTTAATACACCAACCAACTTATTGGGAATGGTAACTAATATCTATGGCATTTTAATCAATGCTGGTACCAGGATCTGTTGAATACAAAATCTCTACCAAGTCAGAAGGCACTATTAACGTTGAGATACAACCTACTAAACCCGGGAAGTACGTTTCTGAATGTGGTGCTAATTCAACCACATTACAGACCGTTTATGACCCAGACGGATTATTACAAATGGAAGATACTGCTGATGATGGCTATACCCAAGTTAATGATGTGCTGGAAACCTTGATGCTCACTAGCTGAGAGATGTGCTGCTGTAGGCTGCTGTCACGCTGCTCTTCTACCTGCCTCTTCACCTCCACCAGCCCTTGTGTGTCGCGTAGCCTGGGAGGGTTCAGTACTGCCAGCTCCAAAATCAAGGAGACGTTAACTTGCTCGCAGAATAGTTAATCGTGCAAGAGATTACTAATTCAGAGCCCTTAACTATAATCTTTACTCGAAAAGACTGGGTGCCACAGGCTTCTCAATGGAAGAAAGCAAAAGCTGGCTTTTAATACTCTGAGCCACAGAACGGGGATTGTTTCTGATTTTTTTTGCTTGGGTTGTTTCTGATCTTTTGCTCATGTCGTGATAGGTTTGGGAGAATGATGCGTGTGTATCTGTGGGAGAGAGAAAAAAAAATTAGGGTTACTGGAAAATTGTGAAAGTTCTGAAGATTTGATCCAGAATTTTTCTGCAGCTGTCCCGTTGATACTGACTGCACACACCCTATCAGTGTAGGAGATCCCTCAAGTGTTTAGTGAGTATATTTTAAATATTTCTCCATCAAGCTCTCTGCATTCAGGTAGTTGGTGAGATGAGGCAAGTCATCAGTGTCTTGGCTTCCTTTTCAGCTTGAGAAATAACATCGCAATTGCCCTGTTGAGGTACAGAAACGTATCTCAAAAGCCCAAAGCAGGACAGTTGATAAGAGGTACTTCTTGCGTTGAGTAATGTAATTTTACAGCCTTGGGATTGTCTTGGAGAATGTTACTCAGTTAAAAATGTCAGCCAAGATCAAAGCATAGTGAAAAATGTATTGCTGGAGCAGAGGATCGGAGGTTAGGGGTAGGAGACCCCTCCTAGGAGACTGTGTCCAAACCTTGCACCCACTTATCCCTCCCACTGCCCCCTGACCACGTTCGCTAATCTCGTTTTAGAGATACAGCCCAGGCGAAGATAAAACATGAAACAGCTGAATCTGACTGACTTTGAGTGTCTGTCAAGTTTCGTGTCTTTTAAGTCCTAAACAGATTTATTTCACTTGTATCAGTCAGCCTGTGGCAGGTCTACGTAAATCAGAAAGCAGTCTGGGAGAAGGTCCTTCAGTTGCCAACTTGCCGGTATCACGGGTCCCCGCAGAGTACATAGCTATACGTGTATATGCGGAAGAGATTTGAAATTCAGTAATCATCATGGAGTGTCGCCTTCCTCATAGCTAAATACCCAGAGGAGCCGACTGAAAAGGTTAGCCGTATCCGTCAGGTTTTTTGGGTACAACAAAAGGATCTTGTCTGTTCAGTCTAAATAAGGCGTAATCTCGGCAGCATGGGTCAAATATTCCAAGTTCATTTACCAAATCACTGGGCAAATGTCACAAGTTCCAGACAGACTTAGTATAGAGCGATGCAATCTATCAATACTTAAGCATATTGGAGGGAGAGCATCATGGCTGGGAGTGTTATTTATTCAGTGAAGCACACGCTAAATTGAACAGCATGCTTTGGGTAGAGAGGGTGGGGGTCTAGCACTCATCTTTCCAACGAGCTTTTTTTATTTCCGTGTAGAGAGATTTTATACTCAAAAGAACTGTAACAAAAGCAGTTTAGACTCACTTGCCATCCAAGTGTATTATTTCTCCCCGTTAGGCTGCAAAGTCTTAAGGAAAACAAGTTGTGGGGTTTTTTTTCCTAATAATTTTCAGTTCAGATTGGACCTGTGTGGGCTTATAAGGTCATTCGCTTGAGTGAGCAGCCACGGACGTTACACAGTGGGAAGTGGGCAGGGCTAGTGCTTGACAGCTGTTCTTGGGAGTGATGGCCATATGTATCCCTTGCCACAGGACTGGCTTTCTGATTGAGATCATTCATTTGTGGAAATACTCGCCTGCGCTCTGAGGGATGATGCCATAAATTCAAACCAACGTGGAGCTGCGTTGGGTTCACACGGGCAGGAGCGGGCTCTGCTGGTGGCCGCCCGCCTGACGGCTCCAACTGGCACAGGGTCAGTTGTCCCTCCGAACCATTCCCTCCCACCAAAGGGTTACCGCTATCAGGGAAAGGCGCAGAATAGCATCTTCCCCTAATCACTGCAAGATTGCCTTTAGATACTCCCAGCAAAGCTTTTTTTATCGCCTTAGTGGCGTTGCGTGTCAGTGGGCAAGGCTGATGGACAGGTGAGGTACAGGCACCTGGGTGTGCTCAGAGGAAAGGTATTTTCTTGTCTCGGTGCCTCTGTCTCCCTCTCTCTTTCTCCCTTGGTCTGACTCATCCACTTATCTTGTAAGCTTTGTTATCGCTGAGAATGCCTCTTATTGTGCTTAGATACTGTGCCTATCGGAACGATCTTGTTTGAGATATCTTCATTTCACAGATGAATATAACCAAGCACGCAACAACCCTTAAAGGCCTTTGCTAAGGTTGCAAAGTGAGGTAATGTGAGACTCGTGATTGCCGGTACACACTGAATTCAGCCTTCTTGTGCATATGTGTCAAGATACGATCTTTAGTGATGTGTTCACTCATTATTTCTTCCACAGGCCACTTCCCTTAGCTGTCAGCCTCTTCTTTTACCTCACGTGCTCCCTGTGCTTTCCTAGGTCTTTAAAACAGCAACCTGAGAGCACTGAAACGCTATGGTGACAACGTTCGTGTGAGCCATCAGTATCCTTGGGAAGTTCAAGGCCGGGCTGCGTAGCATTCTGAGGGGTTTGGGCGTTACTTTTAGAGGGCTAAAACCAGAAAAGTTGCATCTTACTTAGAGCTCTCTGTTCAAAGCACACTCCATCTGCGAGGCAAACGGGTTCTCGTCAGGTAGCGATCCTCTCACCAGGACAAGTCCTCACGCTCTGCAGAGCTGAGGCAGTCCCAGTGACTGTCTGGGGCAGGTCCTTACTTACTGTCTCTTCTCCCTTGTGTGCTATGCCAGATTCCATGTTTCATTAGCCTTTAAGGGATTGAGATGGCGCTCAAGTTCTATGATGCTGGGGTGCTTTCACGTGAGCCTGTCAATATGGATATCTTTGGAGTTCGTTCTGCACTACAGCTGCAAAGTATCACGGCTGTTGTGAGAGAAGAGGGTTCATCTACACCTATAGGTAGTTGCCATGTTGTTGACATAACGAAAATATAAGCAGCCTGCTCTGTCTGTGGCTTAGCAGGCGTAAAGGAGACCTGGTGTTGATCAGGAGTCCCCTTTTTCCTTCCACTGCCCTTTCCCGTTATCCCATTTTTATAGTTTTCCTCAATGAATGCTCCCCAGTATCGCAGAGGTTGAGAGTGACCAGCTGGGCAATTCATGTCCGATCCCTTTTACCTAGCTGTGACTTTTGGGTCTTACACAGCCTTTTGCCTGCTTCCCCTCTAATAGCAGGCTGGAGGATCTGTTCCAAGGGAGACAATCTCATGTCACCACATCTAGTCCTCTCACGGAGCTGGACTTCTTCATGTTCTTGAAGCCTTGCTCCTATTAGCCCAGAATCCACTTTGACGCGTGGAAACAGCGAGGAGCTTTATAATTGGCTATCTAACAGCATAGTTAACACCAGCTTGTTTGAATAGAGGCACGGAGTGAAGCTTGCAGGTCTGCAGGGCTTTACTAAGACTCTATTTCCATTAGCGTTCCAATTCGCAGCATCTGTAAATTCATAATTTTAATCCCCACTTTATTAACTGAACCAATGGATACGCTAAATCCAGCCCAATTGTGCCTGCTCTAGCAAAGGTGTCGAACTGCTACGGAAATAAAGGAAGGAATTCATCATGGAGGAACCATCGGACGTGCTGCTGGTGCTATTTGTAAAGCTGTTGTCTTTTATCAACTTGTTTTTGCATGAGGTTTTGAAAAGCCATTCGGAATTGTGTAAATATCTGAATATAATTGGCTTTCCAATTTCACAGTTTATCAGAAGGAGAAAAAGAGAAGGGGGGGAAAACCCTAGATATTTCAAAGACAATAAGTGCATTTGATGTAATGGTTTATGAGTTTGTCTTTTGTTGTTTAACCCAGGATTGAAGAAACAGATGGTAAGATTTTCTGCTTAAAACAGAAAGCTTAAAACAGAAGCCAAGCTAATACAAAACTGTTCAGCTATCAGACAGGGTAAATCCATTCTGTCGCTTTCTTTTCGTTTTTTTTTTTTTTTTCCAAATCACAACCCATCAAAAGAAAGGTTTAGCTTCATAAAAAGATATTTACCAGGAAGCTTTTTGCAAAGGAGAAGGGCATGCTTTGTTAAACCAGATGCATTTTATTTTTCCTGGAACCAAGATTTATGAAAGCGGTATGCTCATATTTCTCCATATACAGTAATTGGAACTCATTATGCTAATTGTATTTCCATTATCACTAATTAACAATCATAGTGACCTGGCCCACAGTCTAATTTGTCTTTAATCTGTTTTTGTATTGGGAGTTTTACCCTGTAATTTCAAGGTGATAATTCTATTCAGCACAACTTTATTGAATAGTGAAATGTAATACTTGTAATATTTAGGGCTGTTCCCATTCAGATAGTTCAAAGGGAATGGGAAGTGAATTTATACCTGTCCCTGCTGCTGCAGGAGTGGATCTGCCTCCCTCTTGCGCTCTGTTTAACCTACTGGTGTCTGACTTACCCTGGATGAGCTGGGTACAGGTTAACTGGAGGTTGGTCAACGTTTGCTGATGAGATTTGCGAGCTGTAAAGGAATGTGTGTGTGTGTGTGTTTATTGGTGGATAAATCTGCGGGAATCTGCCATTTTTCACTTTGTGACACTTCACCTGCAGGAAAACGAGATTTTCCTTAAATGGTGTTTCTGGTGTAGTATAAAACACATCCTATGTCTTGAGGGGGAGAAAAAAACCCTCTGAGCTGAGCATGAAAAGTGTTTTGTGGTTTGGTCGGGTTTTTTTTTTCTTTTTACTTAAACAACAAGTAAATGCTTGTTTGCTTTTTCTCCAGGGTTTGCTGCCATTCAGACCTTCCTTTTTTTTTTTTTTCCCCGCATTTTCAGACTGAAGGAAATGAGCAGTGCTGTGCCACTGGGGTTTTGCAAATCCTGCTGTACTGCTCATCCCTCCCGAGTCAGTGTTACAAAAACACTCTCAGCAACTTACTCCAGGCAACCCGAATGTTTTTCTCTGCCGCTGCTCACCTACTGCCCTTTTCCCTCTGCTGATTCACTGGCTGTGCATCGCTGCTGATGTCACGTTGTTCCCGTTTTACCCACTGATCGATTGATACCAATAATACTGTGCTGTGCAAGCCCTCTCCGTTAAATCCTTGGCTTATTTCTTGCCTTCCTATCCGCACAGGGTGCCACCTTGCAGTGAGGTGGGTACTAAATTTATCCGATGAGCTATATTATTGCGTACCCTTTGCACTGCCCCTGCTGTGCTTTGTCATTGAGGACTTTCAAAGCTGGGAGTGACTCTAATCTGAGTCATTGATCCTATATTCCCTCTTCCATTTCTAATCCTTTCTGTCCCAGGAGCAGCAAAGGTCTCAGGGCAAAGGAAATTTGTGTCTTTGGTGTCAATGTAGCTTGGCAGCTTTACATGGTTTGTTGATTTGTCCCTGGATTGGTATGAATATATTTATGTGTGTGTATATATATAGTGCTATATATATGGAGATACCAATATACACGTATTTTGCTCAACCTGTTGTTTTCCAAATAACTTCTCTAGTTGCAGCTCTCTCCCCCCAGTGCCTTGGTCTCCCTCTACGTGCCACTTCCCAACTTCAGAAAGATCTGAATCACGTCACTGTCACACATCCTCACGGCTCCTTCCCTTCACGCTGGAATGTGTGACCTCCCGAATCCACAAGTGAGCCGTGCTTCTGCGTGACCCCTCCTTTCAGTTCCACGGGGGAACCGCTAAACCCCCCCGGGGTCCGATGCCACTTCAGCTGCCTGGGCGGCACAGCCTTCGCGTAGTAAATGCTCCTCCTTCACCAGCACATAAATCAAAGAGTACCACCTAATCAACAAAATAATCTTAATCAATGCTTTCACCGTCTGGCTTTCCCTAGCAAATATAACTCCCTGTTGATGTTTCCCATCCTCCCTTCTGTTATACCAGATGGTGTATGTTCCAGTCTTTTTATTACCCTTCCCTGACCACGACACTTCGCTCAGTCCAGAGATCTTCATGCTGCATCCCCTGAGTGTTCTCATCAGCAGCTCTGTCCTGCTCATTGCGTCTTGATGTTTCAAGCATCTTGCACTAATGACCCTCTTCTTCCCCCCTCCTTCGCATTGATATTTTTCACAATATTCGTTCCCATAGGTTGGTCAGCTGATATCTGGTAGCACATGTGCTTTAACCATCACGTATCCTAAGTCACCTCTGAGCCTGTATAAACGTTGGCAGCGTATAGGCTGATTTTATTTTTCTACGTTATAGCTTCCTAAATTCTTCAGGATAAATTCAGACTGTAGTAACCTCTTCCTTTTTCTTTTTCTTTTTTTTTTTTTTCTTGTCTTCCTTAGAGAAGATTACAGAAGTTGATCTGCTTCACATTATCTGCAATTAGGTTGTTGCTGGACGGGATGACATAATGACCTAAGCATCGGTCAGAAGAACTGTACTTCCTAGATGTACAGATTTGATTCGTGGCTTTGTCTTTCTCAGGTGTTTACTCTGAGAAACAAGGGGCATGTTTGTGCTGTAAATGGGAAAACGCGGGGCAGGAATTTTCAGGCAGAGGCCCTAGCAGAATGTGGCATATTGCGTGGGATGTGTTTTCTGTGGGATTCCGGTTAAACAGCGTAAGATAAGCTCAGTGAAGTTCATAAATTGTCTTTGTGCATGTATCCAAATCCTCCCTGCTCTTATCCTTCTGTATCAAAATTGGGGCATTTTACGTTATTTCCATTGTAACAGGCGCTCCAAAAAAATCGGTCTCCTTTCCTGTAGCGCTGTGGCAGAATGGTGCTCTGTGAACCTAGGACGTGTATATACTCTACAATTCACAGCCTGAGTGCATGGAATAACCTCTCCACCTCTCCTGCAGCGCCGGAACATTGAGTAAATGAGGCCAGCTTGACTTCAGAGCCTCTTACAGCAGCGGCAGTGAAACTCAAGAGCACCAAATCCCGGGCTGAGTTTCCAAGTTGAACTCGGCCAGCCTTGGTTTGAAACGTTTGGGTGGAGAAACGCAACCTCCGTAGGCGACCCGGCTCTCCTGCCTGGAGTTCCGCTCTCCCTCAGCACATGCTCTCTTAATACGATTTGTAGCAAATGTAATAGACGTGTGGAGTTGAAAGAGAGGCTGAGTATCTAAATTGCAAAGACCACAAATCAGTCACTGAGTAGATAGATATGCTAAGTGAGCGCCATTTTTCTGGAGTATCTGGCAGAACTGGAAATCACAATGCGGAGCGATTTTATCATAGAGGATTTTCAATTTGTTGTTTAGAAAGATGGGTCAGTAAGCATCCTCTTTATCCCTAATGACTAAAGAATGTAAATAATCTTCTTGTAACCATTTTTCATGTACATTTTCTATCTAGATGAGGTATATTGCCTTCTAGGTATTTTTTTCCCCCCTATCGAGGAGCATAAGGGCTTTTTTTTTTTTTTTGTCCTCTTGTTAAAAAAGGCACTGCAGACTAATAGCTCTTTCATTCATCATAGAGGTTGATGCAGCTAACGTTTTAAGTGGTATTGTCTGCCAGTAATACTTAATCCCATTGTTGAAGACTGCAGTGCATAGAGAACGTGTTTTCCTTGGAAAGGTAGGCTGTAGGGA
>NW_009648143.1:331005-334706 GCF_000708025.1 Charadrius vociferus | reverse complement strand
TTGCCATTTTGGGAAATACAGCTCCTCGCCTTTGTTCCTCCACTGTTCTTTTGGCTGGTGGTGAAAGAGGTCTTGAAACATCTATTGCACTCCTATACAGGATTATATGTCTGGAGAAGAATAAAATGTGGTCTATGTAACTGATGCGGTAGAACAATTACTAGGATTTTACGAATAGAAGGGACCTTTGCGAGCTAATGGCCTGTGTAACATCACTCAAGCAACTTCCCTGAAAGCTTGCGTGAAGTCCAACAGTTGTGACTTACTTTCGGACACCTTTTATGACTTTGTTGACATGACTTTGATTTCAGAGTTTCCGGTGATGGAGCATCTATTGCAATCTTTAATCGGTTGTCTTCCCTGTAAAGAAAAAAAAATAAGAAGTGCTCTGTATTCTGGACCTTAATTTGTCTAATTTGAACTTCAAGCCATTGAATCTTGTTAAGCCTTTGTCAGCTAGATTGAAGAGTCATCAATTATCAATTTTCATTCCCTTTGATAATAGACACTTATAGACTAATAAATTATCCTTTAACCTTTTCTTCATTAAGCTAATAGATTGAGCACCAGGAGTCTCTCACTTCAAGGCATATTTTCCATTTTTTTGTTCGTTCATGTGACTGAATTCTCTCCAATTTTTCAACATCCTTCCAAAGTATAATAAGCACCAAGTGTATCTGTACAATAGATCCTCCACCAAAACCAAGGACGCAGTTGCATTGCTTTCCTCTATACTTTCTTGCGATTCGTATGTTTATTTAGCGACAGATCGCATTAACTATCAGATTTTTCCAGCAAAGTCTCCCGCAAGTGATTATTCGCAGTGACTTCTAAGTCCCACTTATGAGGAGAGAATAATTTCCGTCAATTCGGTTTTGTTTCTGGCTGTATGACCCCACATTTTATCAGGTTGAAATGTGTACTGTGTGCTCAGCAAGGCGGAGAGATTACCAAGTAGAGGAATTCTGAATTGCGTATTTGTTGTTTCTGAGAATCATACGACTGGGTGTTTGGTCCCTCGGTAGGTGTGCAAAGGGAGATCTACTCGTCGGTCTGGGAGAATTACATAGCTGGAAAGACCCAGGCTGGGATCAGCCCCGGTGAATAACAAGCAAGGTAGGAGGAGGGTGTGAATTTGCCATTTTGGATAGAGTGGTGTGAAAAGTAAGAATGAATTGTTAAATTGCGCTCAGATTTTGCTTCTGGTAGTGGCTCCTGATCTCAACACTCGAGACAACTGAGCAAGCTCATGACAAGTCCTCCAGTTGTCCCGTTCCCTGGTGGGGAGAATGGAAAAAATTCTGTGAGGGACGGCTGGACAACGTGATGCTGTGCGGTTATACCGAAAACAAAGCATTAATCTTCAGTTGAAAAGCGGCCAAGTCTCTGGCGTTTAATGCTAAAACATTCTCGTCCCAATGATGTGCCCGTTCGGTATTAATAACTCCGAGGCCACGGTGAAGAAATTGGAAAAGGCTGGGGGGAAAGACAGTCAAGTGATAAGCCATAGGAGACTGGAATTGAACATCATGGCTAGGGAAGGAGGCTTGTGTTTCACAGAAATCTGGTCCTCTTAGGAGGGAAAAGACAATGCATTTTACTTTGTTTATTTTAGCGATCTTATTAATATTGTGGATTCCATCATTCAGCTACCCAGTAGGAGCATTGGTGGGAGGGGAAAAAATACAACAGAAGTGGCATTGTGAGGAACCTAGAACTGCGATATAGTCCTTCAAAGATACTGAAATAAAATGGAGTCAACACTCCTGACAGCAGAATACTTCAAACACAGTTTGCATGAAATCCTTTTTTGCCTTGCGTGAAACTTGAACTCTAGAAATGGAATTGCTTATTATTAGACTGGAAAATTATCTGCGAATCTGTTGCAAAAATATTCAAACTAGATTTGAAAAGAAATATGGAGGGTAGGAAGCAGAACACAGTAATCTTGGTATTTCTTTATTTCTCTTGTGGGAGAAAAGCTCCCTTGATGTTATTAATTTTTTTTAATTAAGACTGTGGCCAGGATTTCATCAAGCAAGGTTCTTAAGCACGGAACATTTTGAGGTTACGGTGGAGAGTTTATAATTTTTCATAGCATATATCACGGATAGAGAAAGCTAGTGCACGTCAGTGCCACAAGCCTACCTCCTAAGTTGTCAGAAATGCTTGCAGTTCAAATGACATTTAATGAAAAAAAGCTAAATATACTCGAGAAACGTAAGCGTTAAAGAGAAAAATTCATTCAAAACACCACTGCCAAAATAGCCAAGATTTATTCAATAATAAAGCCAAGATTCATTATTCCTTTCAAACTTGGTTTTGTAATGACTGAGCTATGGTTCTGCAGCGGCTCAGTGAGGGAAAAGCCACTGCACAAATATATGGTGGTGGAAATGTACATTTAAATTAAAAACCCACAGTCCTCCATAGCAATAACAACCTCCAGGACAACACACTTGGAGGGTAAAAGGAAGGAAGTCCAACCTTATTATTTCAGAAAACAAGAATAAATAAGGAGCAGAGAGTGATTTAAGTCAATAAAACTGCCCCAAAATAATCATGTATTTCAAAAGTGGGTTGGAAGAACAAGGAGATGCTTTAGCAAGTGCCGGTGAATTTTTGCTTCTCCTGATCCATCTTCTATTCTGTTTATTCTGCCTTTAAACAATATTTAACGCACGTGTATTTCACAAAGCTTCAAAGCTTGCCTTTAGGGGCAACAGGGCATCAACTCAGTGTCTTGGCAAACTAGTGAACTAGTTTTGGGCTCCCCTGTATGAAGAAGACACGGAAGACTGGAGAGAGTCCAGAGAAGGGCCACAAAGATGACTGAGGGGACTGGAGCACCTCCCGTATGAGGAGAGGCTGTTTTCAGTGGTGCCCAGTGATTGGATAAGAGGCAATGGGCACAAATTGAAAGCTTTTACTTTTTGTTTGGTTTTTTTTATTTATTTCTGAGGTGGTAGCATCTCCATCCTCGGAGCTTTTCAAAACCTGGTGGCTGGACCACCTGGTACATGGTCCTCAGCAACCTCCTATAGCTGATCCTGCTTGGAGCAGGCGCGGTGGACTAGACCGTCTCCAGACGTGCCTTATGTTAATGTTAACAGATTCTTCGCCCCAGCCATGATGGAGTTCTGTGGAAATTCATTATAAGCATTAGCTTATTCTTTAGGGCAATGCTGTCTTTTTTATTATTAACAAAAAAAAGTATCTGAGAAGGCAGTTCCCATTTTTAGTCCTGTAGTTAGGGCAACTCAACAGCCTCAAGTGGAACATAAAACTGGTGATGTATTTACTGTGCATCCTTTGGGCTGGATGCCCAGGACCTTGCTTGCACCCCCCTTCGTTCTCTCTGAAAATGGGGATGTACAGTTACACGGAGATTTATTTGGTCCTCCATGGATGTTAGCTCCTTACATAAAAAGTAGGCATTAATATATTATCACTGTGGACAAACCCCAGGCCCTCCATATTTTAACAGAAGGCTTTCTTCCCCTCTCAAGTTGTTCTGGGACCTTTCCACAAGGTGAGAGAGATCCTTGCAAATTTTTATATAGCCTATGTCAGTTGTAGGCTTTGAGAAGTGTGGGACTGCACTGGGGCCACCGCTGCAGCGTGTCTGGTGAGGGAGAGAGGGGAAACTACAATATATGATTATTTTTTTTTTTTTTTTTTTTTTGTTGTGTTTCGGTGAA
>NW_009648143.1:315010-330811 GCF_000708025.1 Charadrius vociferus | reverse complement strand
TTTTTTTTTTTTTTTTTTGCGTGCTGTTACGTTGAACAGCCCAGCCATCCTGTGGAAAGGTCAGTGAGTGAAGCAGCGGATGCACCTTCAGTTGCAGCGCGAAGCCTTTGGCCATCTCTCCCTGCACATGTGCCCGCAGGAAACAGGCGCCACTTCCCTTCCCCTTTTAAGGCTACCCCAAAAAGACCCGTCTGAGGCCGATGGAGAGAAGCCAGGAGTGAACACCCTTCAAATAAATTCGATGCAAGTTGAAATAACTCCTGAAGGAAGTCAGCGGTGCTATCTAGATGTGGAAGGCCAGTGTATTTAATGAGTTGCATATATTTGTGCTGGCCATGACCAATCAAAGCGGCAAATTAGGACTGAAACCTATAATCCAAACCAGTCAGGGTTTTCTCCTGTATTTTGCGGAGCCTGTGTCTCCCTCCAGAGTTTAAAGATAGGCAAGGTGGAGGTGGTATTACATATGTTGAGCAGAATACATGGACACTTGGAATACCCTGTGCCAAATTCACGAACATATTAGTATCTTTTTTGGGAAGAATCCATAAAAAGCCAGACCCACATTTTCTGAAAGTTCTGAAAAAGTTATTAAAAAATGGAAATGTATGTTATATGTATCTGAAAACTGCCTCTTTGAGCACATTCTATCAAAGGGAACAAATGCAGTGGAACATAAGGCTACCACATCTGTGAATAAAAGCTCCTAAGACCTCTGAACCTTGCTTCCCTTCGGTTTCAACTTCTGTCTTAATGGAAATTTTTTAGAATGTAATGGTTTGGCACAGTTGCAGAGCACAAGACAGAGAAACAAGGAATAAAACCTTATTTATTGTGTAATGCTGACCAAGACTTTACCCATGTCATCTTCTGCTATACTTGCTTTATAGACATGCATTATGTGAATGGATTACTACACTATACAGAGATAATACACTAAACTCTGGAAGCTTTTTTTCTGTTATCATTCATAAATTTAGAGATTTCATAATACAAGAAGGCTGGAGAGGGACTTTTTACAAGGGCATGTAGTGATAGGACGAGGGGTAATGGCTTCAAACTGGAACAGAGTAGATATTAGGAAAAAAAATTTTCCCAGTGAGGGTGGTGAGGCACTGGAACAAATTGCGCAGAGAAGTTGTGGCTGCCCCATCCCTGGAGGTGTTCAAGGCCAGGTTGGATGGGGCTTGGAGCAACCTGGGCTGGTGGGAGGTGTCCCTGCCCATGGCAGGGGCTTGGAACTGGATGATCTTCAAGGTTCCTTCCAACGCAAACCATTCTATGATCCACAAATGTCTAAGTTGCAGTCAATAAGAAAACCCGCCGCCTCCTAAATGGTCAGATGATTCTACGCAGAGTGTGTTTATGAGCGTCAGCTCCTTTCTCTTTCTGATTTTTCATCGTCACTGTTTAAAGCAAACAAACCAATAAGGAGAGACTCATCTAGGAAAGCCGTCAAGCTGGAGCACTCCAGCAGCCCAACGCGTGTTACTGACTACGTGCTGAATGTCACAGCAAGCTTTATTCAGCTCTTCCTGTTGCTAGAAGTTGAGGATAAATTAATTAGATGTGCAGCTTATGCTGATTAACTGTGAGGTGGCAAGAGAGTTGCAGTGATTTCTGCTATGTAATATAGATGTACAGCTCATTTGCTGACCACCGAAGAGCGTGTGCGCTCGGCTCTTCCTTCAGATCAGCTTACTGAAATTTCCAGGTTGGACCAAGATGGTCCCCAGGTGATTTCTTTGGATCAGCGGGGAGCTCAGGTATGCCAGGATGGGGGAAGCAGTGAGGGGTGCTTCCCTGGGTTGTACGTCATCACTGAGGCTTGAATGCGGAGGATGCACTGGCAGCCTGGAGCGCTCAGCGCAGGCCAGACTGCTGTCTGGGGAAATACTGTTTCAGGATCCTTGCGTACAAGTCATGTGGTTGACAGACAGCTAGTTTGACTGAGTTGTTTTTAAAATGTATTTTTCAGACCTTTGAACATTAGATTTGTAGCTATCCACCAAAAAAAAAAAAAAAAAGAGAACATGTGGTCTCAGATTTAGAGGGGGATTTTTGTCTGTGGTACCAGGTGTGGTGATGATGGGCCCCAGTCACGCTGCCCGGTTTCAGTTGTTCGAAATATTATGAGGTGGGCTTTGAAGGCTTTCATTTGTTAGTTTACAAGAATAATTCACATAATTTTTTTTTTTCTCAGTTTGTCTTCTCACGTGTGATCTGGCTAGGGGCTATCCTTTTTCAAGATGTAGTTTTTTCCCGCAACTATCAGGGCTATAAATATATTTAAAACGAGGGAGAAAAAATGGAACTGTAGGGGTTTGGGGGGGTTTTCTTCTACAGATTCTTGAGTCTAGATGCTGGATTTTCAAGAAATACACATGGAGCCTTGAGTCTTATAACAAAAAATCTGGCAACACAGAGGTGATGGCTGACCCGCTGCGAGGGACCGACCTGTAGATGTGGTGGCCTGTGTGTCACGCTGCTGTGAAGCATCCTTAAGTCTCTTCGTTTTCTAAGGGCTGTGCCGGGAGCGGGAGAGCTTGCCTCTGAGAGCCTGAGCGGATAAGTCACATTTGAAACCTGACAGCTTTTCCACTCCCCATCACAGACTGAATCCAGTCGCATTCCTAAGGCCACAGCTGTAAAGCAAGTTTGTGGTTTTATTTTTGTTCTTTTCAAGCCATATTTTTAGTGCTCCCTATAATAAATCTTCATGTTTTGATTATGTGTAAAAAGACAGTGACTAGAGACAGAGCACAGCGCTACCAAAATAAACTCGCTTAATGCACAATGGTCCTGCCACAAGCACGGACTCCCCTCTTTGCCTAAACTTAAATCTCATTTGAAGTGGTGCAGGGAGAAACATGGGCAGAAGGGGAGAGTCCTGTCCCAACGAAGAGAAAATCAAATTAAAAAGAGAAAGCACACACATACACGCTGGCAAAACGTGCGCGAAGGGTTGCCTAGCAATTCTGCCGACTATTTGTGCAGTTTGGGGAACGCGTTCTGAATTGGCATGAAGGAAAAGGCAGAGCCGGTTACGCCGAGCTCTTTAACGTGGCAAGTTGGCCACCGTTTCCTGCGGCGGAAAGTAGCAATTTACTTTCATCGAAAATGAGTCACTGGGAGCCACCGGCATCGAGACATGGTCATGGGTCCAGCTGGAGGGCCGTGGTGGCTAATGCCACTGCTCAGCACCTGCTGGCCAGCTTGGGTCATCCCGGGAGCGGTGGTGGGCCACACGGAGGTGCTGGGGTGCAGGCGGCTGGGGTGGTGGGTGCAGAAGCCCCGGAGGACATCACTGTCCCAGGAGCGCAACCAGGCTCCAGGACTTCTGCCGGGTTCTCAAATAGTGTCTGTGCACTGCACGGTGCGCTACACAATTTTTAGAGTGCAGTTGGTGATACCAGCAGGTACTTTAGTTAAGAGCAAAAGGTTTGGTTTTTTTTAATTCCAAATGGCTTTGTTTGTGGCTGCATTTCCAAAAGCACTTAGTAAACCCTGCAGAAAGCAGTGCCTTTTGAAATCCGCAGTACCAAAGTAAAGTTCAAGGATTTTTTTAGAAGAATCGTAGAATTGTTTTTGATTGGAAGAGACCTTTAAGAACATCAAGTCCAACCATTAACCTAATCACTAAACCATGGCCCTCAGCACCCCATCTACGCGTCTTTTAAATACTTTCAGGGATGGCGACTCCACCACTTCCCTATTCCAGTGCGTGACAAACCCTTCCAGTGAAGAAATGTTTCCCAATATCCAATCTAAACCTCCTCTGATGCAACTTGAGGCCATTTAGGCATTTTTTTTTCAGAAGTACTTTCTTGTACCAAATAGATTTCACTTTGTCTTTTTCAGTGAATTTAATTGTGTTTGTCAAGTCCAAGTCTTAGCTCAACGCCCACATTTAATTCTAAAATTTCAATTTTGCTCCTCCCTCCTGTGTTAGTTTAATACCACTTTCAGTGTAAAGCTCAGGTTTATGAAATTCAGTTCAATGTTTTTTCATGTTTCATATCAAACGGTGGGGAAGAGGCTGAGGCCGGAGAAAGATTCTTCCACTTTTCTCTTGGGAGGCGGAAAAGATATAACAGTATTTCGCAATTTCAGGTTTATTCTGTATTAGCTTTTTCCTAGCAGCTGAGTGAGTGCATTTCTGCTTTGAACCACCAAATTTTTTCTACCTCTTAAAAAGCTGAAAATTTTTTTCTCCCATAGCCATCTCTAGCAACTTTTCTATTTTTTCGAGGGCTTAACTTCCCAGGAACTCCTAGCAATATATATCTAGTTCATAATCTCTAAATTAACCAGAATTTCTATTAAACTGTAAGTAAGGTACTTACATTAGAAATATGCGTTCAAAGGAACCACTAAACTTCATGGCTCTATCAATACGTACTTATCTCCTAATGGCATACGTGTTTAATATATATGTAAATAAGAGTTATTAGCAGAGATTGCATGTTTGGCTATAACTGTGGGTACCAGAAGATTACCCTGGGGATCTTTTAAACTCTTCTTTGTTTTATTCCACATGAGAACGATAAGGTTTTTATTGAATTAAATTTAGTTTTATTTAAATTATCCTGATAGGTACCCAGAAAGTGTCTGTTTAAAGGAAAACGTGTATCTGATTTCAGAGACTCAGAATAGATACTTCTATACTTCTCTTTGGCCACGAGGGAATATGACAGGAACATTTTATTTCAGTGTTACTTTAATTAAGTAAGAGCTGATATGGAAAGTGTGTAGTGCCCTGTAATTTGATACGGACATTTTCTAACCTTCGAAACAGACTGTGGAAAGCTCTCTGTGTATATCAATTCCCGGGGTGAGCTAGCGTGGATACTTTTTGAGTTTGTCATCTATTTCTGGTGGCCTAGCGGTATTTCTCCTTATCAAATCCTTAAGTTATGTCATATCTATTTCTGTTCTTTCTTTGAATCAGTCAAGGTTGTGGGGTTTTTTTCATTAGCCGTTACGCAATGTCACTTATATTCCTGGCATTCGTATTTCTAGAAGAATTTGTCTGTCATTTTTGCATGCTTAGCACCTGCAAAAAAAAAAAAAAAAAAGGCATTTATGAGGTTGCTTTGCATACACCGTACTTGCAGCCCTGGCATTGCGTTCACTAGTTGAACTTGGAGCACGTAAGCAATCTCATCTCAGACACACTCCAAAAGGGGGTGTGCAAGTCAAAAAAGTATTGCCGGATCGTGTACGGAGAAGCGTTTTAAGGTCTGTTTTGGACATGCTGGTGCAGCGGCTATTTTGGTATGGTGGTAAAGCACAGCCAACTGCCTCGTTCAGCATTTGCATTATTTGTGGCTTCCCTTCCGAAACGGAGCGCGCATGAAAGCCGGCGGTTCAGGGCTAGTGGGTTAAGAAGGACCTTTCACACAAACCTTGTCTGAAGTTCTCTGCCACTTGGGGCAATAGGAATTTTCCAAAACCTTAAGAAAACTGAAACCCGTGGGGTTATGTGGGGTAAAATGTCTGGTTTGACAGTACTGGATTTTTTTGTCTGGTTTTAGTTTTTATCGTGTTTTTCTAGGTCAGGTAGATGAGGCAAAAACATCCTCCTGTTGCGGGGAGTGGCAATTCAGATGTGCCAGCGAGAAACGCATAAGAAAAGCCTGTCATGGAAAGGAGGTGGTGGGAACTGCGTGCTGCGCAGATGTGGGGTGTAGGAACGCCACATCTTTCTTTCTTTGAAAGAAAACCCGACCGAACAAATAAAACACAGGAAATTCAGGTTTCATCTGTACCATCCTTATGCTCAGCCTGGAGGAGGATGCCCTGCCATTCTTGGACCACGTGGGTGAGGCTGGCCGGGTCGAATCCTGCTGTCCGAGAGCAGGGATGGGAGAATATGAGAGCAAGGCAGGCATCTATACCATAGATGCACTCTGCCTCATCCTCTCCCCCATGCGCAGGAATTAGCCGGTGCATAGGTGTCCCCGGCGCGGGAGCCGCCTCGTCGGTGGCAGAGGAAAAAACACACTGGCATCAATCCCAAAACGAAGAGTGGGTTTTGCGCCATAGAGGTAGCGCAGGTTGACAGCAGCGGCAGCAGCCCCCGTTTGGCGCAGGGAAGGGTAGAGGAACGCCGCGGGGACCGGTGTGTGCGGTGATACGGCAGAGCAGAGCCAGCGGTGCTTCCCCGCCTCGGCGCGTCTCTCATCCACGCGGCAAGAGTTTGTTCAAACTCATCGTTCCTTTCTCAGCGTCTTCATTTCTGTTGCCCGAATGAAAAGAAGCTGGTAATTAATGTATGTAGTGCTCGAGAGCTGCTGGCTCTTTTCTAATAGAAAAATCTGCCTTAAAAAAAATGTAGGAAGGAAAAAATATCAAGTTTTACAAACAACGTTGTATCCATATCTTGAAACTCTACCAACAATACCGCCTTCGTGAGAAATTTTAGCTCTTTCCGTTGTCAAGTTTGCTAAATGTTTAAGTGGGGTGATTAGGTTCCTTTCTTCATTCAAAGCTTTTGGGCAGGAGTTTCAGCTAATATAAATGTCCCTCATGGGCCAGATTAGGTCTCAGTATCTAATCTAACATGAACATTGAAGTGCCTTGGATTTTTTCCTGTCTTTATTTTTCTTGTGAATTTTCTTTTAATTTTCTTTTCTTTCAAATCTGTTGTCTTTGGGAACTTTTCAGTTGCAGAAAATAGTTTTATGCGTAAATAGATACTGGAAATTCTAAGAATTGAAAGTTTGTTTTCAGACTGACTTAAAAAGAAGAGTAATCTTTTGAAAATATACTCCAGAGCGCAAATTGTGGAAGAACCCCTAGCAGTTGATGTGGGAACACTGAAAAATGTCATTTTTCTTAAAACGTTGTGAAAGAAAACAATAAAATTATGAATACAATTCAAATAAAATGAATATAAAATAAAAATTAAATGAAACTAAACAAATTGATAATCAAGGTAAAAGATTTTTGCCTTAATGAAAAGGTTTTGATATTGGCAAATTAAATATTTTGGCATTAGTGGCAGAAGGTAGGATTTAGACCTTCTTTGTGAAGCTTCACTTCAGAAAATTTTAAAATATTGTTGAAATTACCACGGTGGACTTTTTTTTTCTTTTTCTTTTTCTTTTTTTTTTTCCCCAAAGTGGAATGTTCTGATGGTAATGTGTTTTTCTTTCATGCACTAGTTCAGTCCAGAAAGTACGTAATGCCGATGCATCATTTAGTGCTGAATTCTTCTCTCCTTACTTACAGCATTCCCCTGCTGAGGTCAAGGCTTGGGTTTTAGCAGCCAAGGCTGGGATTTTAGCGGCCAAGCAAACAGATTTTAGCCATTTATTTAGTGGCTAAATTAAGAATCCCAAGCTATCTGGATGTCAGGGACCCAGTAAGTCACGAGAAGTGATTCCTCATCGCAAATGAAAGAGAAATGACCTCTCCAGCTACGTGTGCCTCTTGGTTCAGGTGCCGAGGTGGGACTCATCCAAGTGAACCATCCGGCGTCTGGTTTATCCCAGCACCGTGAGCCCATGGTGGTTGAGGATGCAGCAGCGTTCCCTGTAAAAATTAGTGATTTAATTTCTGGTTTTGTTGTATAGCGCTGCGAACCTACTTCCAATTGCTGGTGTATCAAACCCGTATAACTGGGAGAAGATGGTGGGTTTCTTTGTGGATGGTATAAAGTAGCCATGCCTGTGTGGATGTGCCTTTTCTGGTTTGGTATTACCAAATTAAGTGTCAGTTTGTGAAATATTTACTCTATCTGCAGAGCAGATGGAGTGGAAATGCTCATGTGAGTAAATATTTGCCATATATGGACTGCACAATCTGGCTGCATCCTTGCTTATACTCGATAATTTATGCTTTTTAAACAGCAATGAAGAAACCTCAAAAGATTCAGAGGTTCATTTGGATTCTCATAAACACCAAAAGCTTGGATGCTTTCCTCTGCCTCTTGAGCCTTTACAATTTCTGTAAGAAATTGGGTGAAATTGCTTTCTGTAGCAATGTAGTTCATGCTTTCAGTTCTCATTCCATCTAGGTGCAGAGGAAGTGGGATAACTGCGAGGTAACAGGGAACATTCGCTGCATGTGTTTAGACTTTAACACATAGTACACTTTAGATTTGGGTCAAGTGTGATGTTCAAGACAGGCAGTCCCATCTTTACCTAAAAAATCTGTTCTGTTTTGGGTGGGATTTTGCTTTTGTTTTGTTTTGTTGTTGGGTTTTGTTTTGTTTTGTTTTTTAAATACCTAGTTGTGTTCGAGACCCTATATAAGAGAAGTCGCATTTGGCTACTGTCACTTGAATATATTATCTGTAAACTCATTTACCGTCTCTTCTCCACGATAAGGAAAATTTCAAAACACATTCACCAAGCGGAAGAGGAGAGAAATAGGAAAGTTGGTGTGTTTTTTTTTTTTAATTATACTTTTAAATTATTTTATTCTGAAGATTTATTAAAAGGAGAAGAAAACCCCCTAAAGTTCTGAAGGAATATTAACATAACATGCCTGTAACTCAAGCTGTGTTTAATGAGAGGTGCTGTTTTTTTCTGCCACGAGGGCTACAGTCCAATGAGTGATAGCTATGAAAGAGGTCACATACATATTCATCAAATTCGACATGCACATGTAAACTGGTTTTAATAGGCCATGACAGCAGAAGTTGTGTCAGGCAAATAGCTGCACATGTGCTCATTCCCTCGACTGGCATATTTAGCCATTATCACTCTGGTAGCCATGGATGAAATATTAGCTTGTTAACTTAAGACCATCAGTTGTTGCTGATGCTTAGTGGCAACCAAAAAAGCACAGATTCCCTCAGCAACTTTATTACGTGCAGAACTAGGATTGAATTATTACGATTTCATTGTAATATTTCCATTTCCTTCCCTTATTTATTACAGAGGATATTTGTAAGTGATAAATTGGAATGCAGCTACAATATAAATAAAGGGACTATTGATTCGAAAATTCTCCGAGGACTGGATCCTGTTATTTCCATGAATTTCTTGCCCTGTGCTTCTGATTGTACATTCAGAAGGGACAATGTTGCTACAGCATTAATTTTTCCGTGAGCACATAGCAGCGTGTATATTGACACACACGAAAAAAAAAAAAATAAACCAAAAGGAAAATACAGTCCTTCAGAATCCGCAGCGCAGCAAGGGGTAAACCACCGCGCTCTGCCACGTGTGAATCAGCGCACCTACTGGATCCCGCTGGTTTGTTTTGCCTAAGGTGTGACGCTTGGGTTAATAGTTAACCCCTTTTTGTTTTTCTCTTCTAGGACTAGGGAAAAAGGATATGAGGCTTTCCTTGTGCCCTTCTTTTAGGGGCATAACATCTTCCTGCATTAGGAAGAAAGCAGAGAATGGCAACTGCGTACAGAAAAACAGGTTTACTTAGACAACAGCTTTGCATTTTAAAAAGGAAGGTGTACTTCCTTGCGGGCTTTTCCCCAGAGAGATTTTTTTAGAGGCTACAGATTGCGGCTGATGTGTGGGAATGGGTCTATGATGGTGTGTCTGAGGAAGTGGTTTGGATTGCCACAGCAGCAAATGTACCTTTGTGTGATACAAGATGGGTGCGCTGCTTCGTAGCCCTCACTTACTACTATACATATGTTAAGAAACATGAAGCGAAGCGAACAGGGCGAGAAATCTAAAAAAAATAAAGGCTTAAAACCTTATAGTGATCTAATTATGTATGCTGAGGTGCGAACGCTTTGCTTTTCCAGAGTGGTTCCCTTGCATTTCTTGAAGAGCTTTTGCGAATATTGAGAGCTAGTGAAAGCAGATGTCAAGCTTGGCCAAGTTATGGTGTGCTTGAGTGTAATTTGAAAGTAATAAAACAAGTCAGCACTGAGGCAGCTCATCTCAGCAAAGAAGGAAATAAGTCCCTCTGTAAACAAGTCCCTCCCCTTCCATGTCGGATCAGGAGACTTAGCTGCCCCGGTCACGAGGGCTAAACCTTCAGGTGCACAAATCAGACGTGGAAGGCAGGTTTGGAACGGTATCCTCTTCTTAGCCTGTTGGCTCTTGACGTGGGGGAGGATAGCTGGCAGGAAGCTCAAAATAGTTTTTAGCTTTTCTTCTGCACAGGGACAATAACCATCTCCCTGGAGACAGCCCTTGCAGATTCCTGATGCATGCTCTTATTTTGGTCACCGTCCCTCCTGTCCATGGCCCATTCCCTAAAAAGCTCTTTATGCCAGGTCTGCTATGAGGTTGGCTGAGGGAGCTCATCCCATCTGAGAGTTGCTCCCCTCCGGTGAGGGAATATTCACGTAGCCAACCACAGCTGCAGGGAATAACACCGAAGAGTCTTCTCTGGAGTTGAGGTTGATGTTTATTTTAAGAAAGTACACCTCGTCTTTGTGATTTCAGACTCCCACACAGCTGGGAATGCCATGGCCAGTTGAGAAATCTGTAAAACCAGCCTCCCGGGGCAGATAGGTTCATCTGTTACTGCGCGCTCCTTTGCATGTCTTGCACAGCTTCTATCTTGTGTAAGAGCAGGCGTGGAGAACGGCACGCTATTAACCATGCCAACTGCGAGGAGGATCAGGTTCAAAGAGAAATACTTAAGGGAAAAAACTACGTTTCAGTTTTGAGGGACTAATTGGAAAATTATCTGTATTCACAAAAGGTGGCAAGTTTTGAGAGGGTCCTCTGTGCCGATTATGTCTCTCTCTCTTCTGAATTTGGCAGTACCTGGTTCAGAGGGAAGATCAAGCTACGGCAGGGTAATCGCCGCCGTGTGAAAGTTAGTCTTGCTTTAATCATCTGGAGGTGAGGATGGCATTATAGCCTGAAATAGCAGGCATGGCACCCTCCCCAAAACGTTTCTTCGCGTCGAGTGTTGCTACTCCAGGCGGTTTTAATATCCAAATAAACAGGCAGTGATTCTTGCCAGTCGTCTTCAGCTCTAAGCTGGAAGAGGCTCTTCCCGGCAGAGCTGGAGACACAGGATCTTGGTGTACAGCTCACCGGAAGATCAGAGTTTCTGAGTCTCAAATCTTCCAGACGGCGTCTTCCTATGCAGCTCTATAGGGAGACTGTAGCGCAGGGGGTCGTGTGGAAGGCCCTTAGGTGCTGCTGTGCTACAAACGAGCATAATTTAAGAGCCAGAGACATTGAGAGCTGACACGAGTTAATCTTTCACTGTAGCTGTTTTTCGTATTTGTTAATGCAGCAAGTCTGGTTTCAAATATTTTGAAAGAAGACCTGAGATTGCTCCAGTATTAACTCTGCAAGAAGAAGTCTATCCTATAAAAAGGCTTTATCTTTTTATTAAAAAATGCACCAAGTCGTGGGAAAATATTCAAAATGAGGAATGATCTGATAAAAAACATTAGAGGCTTGGCTTTGGCTCGTATGAACTATTCTGAAAGAGAAGGGACGTGTTTGTATATTTCTTATCAAACAACCCCAGATTTATTTATATCAATCATTCCTGTAACATGACATGTGAAATTAGCGTTATTATTTCACTTTACATTACGGCAACAAGCCAACATCGGGTCTGATCTTGTCTAGATGGAGGGGATGGTTTCCAAAAGTGCTTTGCAAGAAATTGGAGGACTGGCAGCTCTTTAATAATGCGGAGTGCAGTTTTTGGTTCTTTTGGGTTTAGGAGCACAATTTTTTATGGAAGCCAGAAGAAAGGGAGTTTTTCCAAACTTCCTAGTCGTGTTGAGAAACCTGTCCTCAGAGCGGGACAATAACATGTTGCAGTTTCTGTCGCAGCGCAGCCTTTGAGGTTTTTCTTCACTTTTCTGACCTCAAATCAACTTTCTGTCTTGAACATACAGTAAACACTTGAACTGCTTTCGTTCCGAAAAGCAAATGCATCTGAGCCTGCAGTCGAAGCTATTTATTTGACTTTTTTTGTTGTTGTTTCTTTTCTGACAAGCTGTTTAGCCTCTTTGATTTGTTGACGTGCTGAGTTAATTCATTATTTGTGTACGTAGGGGGTTAGGGGTGTGCTGGGGTGGATTTTTTGGCTGTGGTGTGGGCTCAGCATTGCAACTGGAAGTCTTAATTAGCGGATGAGGCAGCAAGAGCTGCTGGTATGGTCATTTTTGTGTGTGATTTAATTGAAATAAAAAAATACAGCAAGTCCATGGTTAATGTTTATAAATGTGCTTACTGTTAAACTTACTGCAACTCTTAAACTGTTCCAAAACTTCTGAGCCCGTGACCCAATGCTCCTTTGGTGATGTTCACGCAGCTTTGCTGCGTAACAGTATTGGTGGGATGAAGCATCAGAAATGAACCAAACACAAAGTGATGGAGCCACCACTTTAACTGCTGGATGTAGCAGGAAATCAGAATTTGTCAATCAGTTGGTTTTGAGTGCAGGTCTCTGCTGGCCTGCCTGCAGAAAAGGTTTTATGCAGTAGTAGACGTCAAAATCATGTGGAATAAAACCTCTTTATCTTGTTCGTTCTTCTTTCCTCTGAATTCCTCCTGTAATCTAAAAAAAAAACCCAAACAAACAAACAACTTCATCCTGAAGTTTTAGAAAAAGCCTTTCAAGTGGGGCTGCCTTTCTGGAACCATCTGCAGTACTCGTGGGCACCAAACGCCAGCCGCGCTGTCCCAAACAGCCAACATGGCATTCCCTGAGGAATAAGCACAAATGAAGCCTGAGGTTTTTCTCTCGCTACCCTGCCCAGCGGGAAAAGCCCCGTATACCAATCCTGATCGCTTTTCTGAGTCAGTAAAACGCTGTTTGGCACATAGCTCCCTCAAGTTTATGGGGAGGATTTTCCGACGACGTGACGTGTAAAAGATGGTGTCTCGCATGCGTTTTTCCTTTCTCCCCTTCCTCGCTGACTGCTGGGTCCCTGTTGTCTGGTTGAACATGCACGGCGTGTGCGCTATGTGAATTCACACTTCCTTGGCAAAGGCACCTCGTACAGAAAGCTCACTCCATAAATAACTTGGGCCGTGCGTTTATTCTGCTCCGAAATGCTGTAAAAAATAAAAGGCTACCTATCAAAGTTGTTTGTCTAATAATGGAGGAAGGGGACGATATTGTAAACACTGTCCAAATGAATTGTGGTAACCAGAATAAATGGGGGTTGCTGTTACTGAGCGCTGAGACTGAATTGAGGCCTTTCCAAATACATCACATGTGACTTTAATCCATTCCAGAGCCCAGGTCTCTTCCAGGCTTGGAAATTTGATGCTCCGAGGTGCTAAGCCCCCTCTATTGCTATAGAAATCAATAGGGCAGCAGCCTGCTCAGCACCCCGCCAAGGTGATCAATCTGGCGCGAGCCCGGTCCTCCGGGCCTGATCCTGCCCAGTCCTTCTGTCCGCACTTAATTTTAGGCAGGGATATACCGCTCTTTGCAGCGGGACCACTCGCTCGCTTTAAGTCGGCATGTATATAGGGTATTACAGCATCAGCGCCTCGGTCCGTGTTTGGGTTTTATGTTGCTGCTTTCAGTGCACTTACTTGAATAAGGCTCCGTTTCTCTTTTTAAAATCAGCGGTGTATCTCCTTTGGGTGGACCGACCTTCTCAGCACTGAACTTGTTAATAATGAGCTGTGCCTAGGGTTTAAAGGAATGTGTTTACAACGTACAAAAGAGACCGTAGAGGGTAAAGTTAAATTATATCCAGCCCAAACTGATTTTACGTGGAAGGTTAATCCAGCAGGTGCAGAGACAGTAGGGTAGGGAAGGGGTGGAGGAAATAATAAACCAAAAATGTTCTCAGCCATCAATATTTGCTGCCTGAGGGGGTATGGGGGGGGGGGGGAATCTTGCTTCAAACAGCCCTTTAGACGCCACCGCTTAAGGGTCAGAAAAGGAACTCTTTTGAGGTGACATTCAAACCTTTAATAGCGGGCGGGTGGGCGGTTTTGACAATACTAATTTTCTCTCGTTGCAGGCCAGCGACTCTGCTGCCGGCTGTACCTGTCCCCGGCAGCCTGGGCAGGGGGGTAACCTAATCCCCTGCGCTGGAGGGTTGGGGGGCAGAGGCGGTGCCCGCGGGTCTCCCCGGCCCAACCGTAATTATACGGCCGGCAGAGGAGTGCCTCAGGTTGCACGTTAGGCCCCGGCTGAGATTAGTAATTATAATATCAGTTTTCTCCAAATAGGTCTGACAGAACGGCACTGGTAGCAGAGGTGACTCAAAGTTTAGTAAGTCTTAGGGAAAGTTTACTGTCTCCTGCTGCTTTCTGTCCCACAAATTTGGCCTCTCTAATAACCAGCACCGGCCACAAACAGTAGGAATCCTTTTCAATCACTATTAGCCACACTTCATTTCTGTCATATTTGACCCCTGGCAAGCTGCAGCCCGGCAAAGAGCATTCCCTGCAGAAAGTAACCAGACATCCAGGATTTACTCTCTGACAAATGACATTTTTAAGGGCCCTTAAAAAACACTGAGACAAATTCACAGCAGGACTCTGGAAAGCCCTTTACCAACCTCCGGAGGAGATAAGGGATAGCATAGCCCTTACTCTGTAGCACCCCATCTTCAGCTGGTTCTTCTGTGTGAATTCATGTTAGCTGGTACCTCCCGTAGGAAACTGCTGCCCCCCTTCAGTGTCTTAAAAGCACGATGTGTTTTGTATTTGTGTTAGATACCGAGAGGGTTCTTAACGCAAAAACGTCTTTCTCCCACCTAGGTGTTTTCACTTGCAGCTCTTTCTGAGTAGGTCGGCAGCCCTGGTTTTACTGGGGGGGAAAGTGAGGCACAAGGAGGTTGTTAGAGCCATCAAGCCAACTTCTAGTCTGTGCTTTAATTTTAAAAGAAATTTTTTAGTTCATCCGGAAACCAAGTCTTTATTAAAATTCTGTTGGGTGCAAGAAAAGTCACGGTGGGGTTTTTTTTGCATGTTTAGTTTCTTGTAAAGACAGTTGTGCCTCTGAGACTAGGTTGCAGACACCCGTATCCAGATAATTCACTTTTGTAAGGGTTCAAAATGAGCGTGGTGTGAACCTGGAAAAGGCAATCAAAAGGGAGAAGAGAGCAGGAAAAACTCTGTTGGGAGATAGGAGCAGAATAAATAGGAGGTGCACAGACTTCTCCTCTCTAGACGCTTCCAGCCTGGTAGTTCTGAGGTAGATGCTGGTTGCTCGACGAGATCTGCAGGATGAAGGTGAGACTAGTCTGGTAAGCGTAATGGAGAAAGTAAAGTCAGGAGAAGATGTAGCAGGACAAAAAAAGCCAGGGCTTTTGATGCCACAGCTTCTTACATGCTCTTCCCAGCTGTTCTTCCTCCTTTATTTCATTTCCTCACCCTGTGATTTACAGAGGGGGAAAAAAAACAGAAAAACATCTTGGCCGATGGTTTATGGCCATTCAGAAACAGCGGTCATGGGGGTCACCCCGAGTGCTTGTTCACTTGCAATAGCAGATGGCACGTTCTCCTTCCCACCCACCAGGGCCGTCCCGGCCGGCGGTATGCTGGGTGCAGAGGACTGCCTTAGGTGTGGCACGCACTGCCCCGACCGGGAGAACGGCATTGTTTGCCCTTTTGCCATATTTTTCTGTAGTGCTCGCGGTTGACATTCGAACATATTTTGGAGGGTGTGTTGCAGCCGCACCAAAGCCCGTGCCCACAGGAGCTGGGAGGCTCCCCAGGAGCCAGGCTGCGGGCTGCTCTCCATGTTTAGGATATGCCAGCCAAGAGCATCCCTACTTCAGTGGTCTGGGAGGCTCTTTGCTTAGTGTCAGCCTTTCTGTGAGCAAGGTCGGTGACTGGAGGCAGAAGGGAGGGCTGTCAACCCTTGAAGAGGTACCTTCCTTTTAGGTCAAGAGCAAAAGACTTTTCTCCAACCGGTCCTGCG
>NW_009648143.1:303129-314994 GCF_000708025.1 Charadrius vociferus | reverse complement strand
TGCAGGCACACTCACACTTTCACGTGCAAAATGAGAGCTTCACCGTAGTTTCTAGGCTTCCATCTTCTGGCTGGTTCAAGTTTTTCTTAGCAAACCAGTTGTTGGCACGTTCAACTTCCTGGTGGCCCAGCCAGCGTCCACAGGTAGAGAGGACAAGTTGGGTTAGCGCGGACTGACTGAGAGCTTGCTACCCTCTCAGCTGGAGGATGAAGTTTGACGTAGAGCAGGATTTGGTGAATGAAAATCTATGAGGTGCAAGAGGTGCATTTGTCAGTCATTGATGTAAGGATAAGTGTACGTTAAAGGGCAGCACCAAATGATTACCACTTGCAATAGATACCTGTGAAGGGGTAGGAAAAAAAAAAAAAGATTCACGAATTGCTGCACATCTCTTAATATACGGAAAGTAGCCTAAGAAGGGCCAGCTTTGTTGCTGGGATTGTATACATTGAATTGAAAGTATTTTGTAGCCATCAAAATCTCCTTCAAAAGTATATTCAAGTTTTGGCTCATCTTCTCCTTCATGCCCCTGTCGAGGCATACAGAGTGAGTAAACGTAGCCCAACAGAGCTGAAATCCTAGCAGATGCTGGTGGGGTCCATGGTTCGTGCTGGGGTGGATCAGTCAAGAGAACCTGGGTCAAACAGAGCATGTTGGCCTTGCTCTTCAACTCAGGCAGAAATCAGGGATCTGGGACGGAGCGTGTAGCCTACTGCTGCTCCCCACTGTACAGGATCACAGAATCACAGAATGGTTAGGGTTGGAAGGGACCTCTGGAGATCATCTAGTCCAACACCCTGCTCTTCCCACCTCCGAGACTCTAGGCAGATACACCTATTTAAACACCAAAAGTTGTGCTACTGGACAACCATCTTGGCTGAGGCAAACATCTCCCCAGCCTGAGCGAGCCATGACTGCATTTTGTCAGGTTGGTTTTCAGCTGGCTCAGGTTCCTCAGTCACGCAGCCGTACAAGCTCTCTGGTTGGGACCAGGGAGGGGAGACCCATGAGGTGTGGGGGGACACCCATACATCCAAGTAAAACCACAGGAGGACCGCACACATCTGCAGCATCATCACTATTGCAAAGCCCAGGAGGTGCCTGCTCTTCTAGTGCTCAGGTAGCTGAAGTCCACTCGCAGGAAAGACAGGTTTTCCTTAATTCTTTCTGATTTTTTCTCCTCCTTAATGTCATTAATTGATTTTCTTTCACTGTGGCTGATGGCCTGGATTACCAAGTTCCCTCTGAGCCTGAAGGTACAGGGTACTTCTGAAGTCTTGCGGCAATGTAATTAGTGAGCTATAAGGAGAAACGGAGCCCAGTTAAACTATCTGCCACTACTGGAAATGTGCAGCAGAGCCGTGCTGATCCTGCAGCACGCGAGGGCAGAAAAAGTGTTAAAAGGTGTCCAGTCCTGCTGAGAAGGAGAGGTATGTCTTGTGCTTAATGCATCGAATAGGGATTCATGGGGGCAGAAGCCGAATTCCCGCTTTCCCAAATTCCCTGCCTCAGCCTTGCCTGCTCTTAGGGTTGCCGCTTACTATCGGAGCAAAGTGTCTGTGTGCCTGTGCAAAGCTGTTTTTTCTTCGAAGGGCGAGATGCCTGCCACAACCGTGCCCAGCTCCCGATCGTTGCCATCAATATAAAGTATCGCAGTTAAAGTGGACGGCTGGATCTTTACCCTCAAGTAACGACTTTGTTTCTTGGGCTAACCCACGATGCCGAAGGGTTTGGGGCTTGTTGACTTGCTGCTGTGCTAATGCTCATTCCCGTGGTTCGTTTCTTTGGTTGGTTTTTTTTTTTGTGTCGCTCCATTTGTGTGAAAAGCTGCATCTTTACATTTCCAGTGAGAGCCTGGTCCGCACTGAGTTAGTATAAAGCTCTGCGGAGAAACAACAGGACAGGCTAGTGTTAAAAAGGAAGGGAACCAGAGGTGACTCAAAGTTTAGAGAGCCTTAGAGAAAGTTTACTGTCTCCCGTTGCTTTCCGTTTGACAGAGTTGGCCCATCTAAAACCAACACTGGCCAGCAGCAGTGGGAATCCTTTTCAATCACCATTAGCAACACTTTTATTTCCATCATACTTGACCACAGCAGGCTGCATCCCAGTGAAGAGCATTCCTTTCAGAAAGCCAGCAGACATTCAAGTGCAGCGGATTTACTGTGTGAAAACGGCATTTTTAGGGGCTTCTGAAAATGTTTAAATGAATGCTCTTTTTTTTTTTTTTTATTCTTTCTCACAGCTTGATTCTCAGCTTAGAAAGCCCTTCTTGCTAAACAATTTTAGGGTTTCCTACAGGAGCTTAGAAGTCAGGTTAACGTCCGCAATATAAATGTTCCGTTGCTGCTGTGAAATTCCCCATTTCTTAAGGCCTGTATATTGGCAAAGCGAATGTTTGTAGCTATTTTGTTCAGGGTGAATGAATTGGGGTTACTGACGCATATTTTCGAGGCGACAAAAGAATTCTGCGCAGTCTTTTACTTTGGATGAAACTCGGCAGTACCGTCTGCGAGGTTTTCTTGCTCTGCCTAGCAAGAAGAGCCTTCCGTAATACGGCCCCGTGCAAGCTGAAAAGAGCCAAAAAGGAAAAAAATCTCCCCCCAAAACCTGAAAGCTTATTCGTTGGGGAGAACAAATAGGGACCAAGTCAGTCCCCATTACAGATCGTAGCTAAAGCAGAGTTAGAAGGAGCCGGATAAATTCGACTGGCGGCGTGGCGGGGTGGTAGGACTTCCCTTCGCTCCCCAGCCCGGATTAAAGTGGCTCTGGGCTTGGTTCCTGCCCTGTGCAGAAAGGCCTGGGCTCACGCCAGTTCTGACTGGAATCAAAGGGAATCTCTCTTCTGCAGTGAATTATGTGACGGGCAATTATGTGCAAATAACTATAAAAGTATGGGTTTTGTCAAGTTCCCGTAAAGTCCCTGTTTATATTCACAAACTTTTACTGTCTTCTTCCCCGAGGCTGGAGATTTCAGGAGCAGCTTGTGAACTTTGTGCCCCTCGTAATTTTGGTTTGGGTTGGTTTTTTTTTTTCCTGATCCCAGTTTTAGGGGGTATCGCTACACCGACGGCTGCTCCCGCCGTGGGATTTCCACCCGCTGATTCCGCACGCCTCTCCCTGCACAACCTGTAATGGTGTCCCAGGTTAATCCCACCTCACTAAATTAATAACCCAGTCAGCAGAGACAATCTTTTACAGTTACCAGAGAGAAATGAGCGTATTTAGGCAGTTTTTCAGCCCACCTATGGCATGAGTCATCTCCTAAAGAGGTTGTAGCCCGTTGTTAATTATGGAGCCTGGGTGAGTCATCCCCTAACGGAGATGCCACCGGTGAGATGGGGTTAATCCAGTCCTGTGGTGCTCCTACCCGAAGCCCTCCTGGGCATGCAAAGCAGTGGGTGCAGATTTGGTTTGGGTTAGCGTGAAAACATAACGCGAAACGCAGTCCGAAAACCCACGTGCAGTGGAACAGTTTGACGTATTTCTGTTATTCTCAGGGAATAAGTGCGGCAACACTTTGAGAGTCGAGCACATAATTTGAATATTGGGCCTTCTAATTGATCCCAGTCCCGAAGAAGACAGACTTGACATTACATACGATATGATCACGGGCACAGCAGGGGCAGTTAGGCAGAGGGGATTGAGTGGTGTGTTCATGAAAGACCTAATGGAAATCAAAGATAAAATGTTGCCTCCAGGAAATTATGCTCCCCCACACATGTGGTCTGTTGTTTCTTATCCCAAGAATATAGGGAATATTCAATGAACTGGATCTTAAGTGAGTAGAGTGTGTTTCCCACTCCAACTATGTGGTCTCCGTTAAACGCAATACTCTATTTTTGATGGGCAAGCAAATCGGTTTCTTTTTGTTTTGTTTTATTTTGTTTTGTTTTGCTGACATTAGCCAAGAGCTTACATTTTCAATTTCCTACAGTAAATTGTGCTTGTCCACTTTTGAAGAGTACAGAACAAAGGTGTATAAACGTGTGTGTGGAGGGTGGCACTGAGGAAGATGGAGTTCAATAGTGCAGGTTCTGTTGCTTTTAATCTAGATTGAGGGGAATATTTACCCGCCTGTCAGATATTTTCTTTCCAGAAATCACTGCCCTGCTAACAGTTCTCATGTCCTTGTGCACTCCTAAATTATAATAATAGTCAGTAAAAACGGTATTTGGACTGCAATACTGCATTTAAATGACTGACTCATTCAAGTGCTCTACAGTCTGTAAGTTACATCTTCATTATAGATTGACCAGTTCAGACTTAAGGTAAGATGTGCTCAACAAACATGGGTTTACCTTGTTTCTGCCAAGTAAAACCGCTCACGTTTTGACGATATTTTCCAGTGTAATCTCTGTTATTAGGGTACAGGTGGGAAAGTGTGTGCGTCTCCTATTTTGGCAACGAAATCGGTAGCTGCTGGGTGCTGAGATGATTTAAAAGTGCAGCCAAGGCAATGTTCGCAGTGATCAAACTGGAGCTATTGCTGCTGTGTCGGCTGCCAAAGATACATAGTTAGAGACTTCATTCAGGGAGAATGAGGAAAATTCATAGTCCCATCACATTAAATAAAGAGAACAGCCAAAGCCCTTGTTATATATTTCCTTTTTCCATTTCTTTGTACGCATTTTTATCCCCTTTTACATCTCTCTGTGTCAGAAAGGTTCTTGTTTAAAAGGTTTTGCAGTTGACGGGAACAAAAGCAGCTGAACTCGTAGTCTGATCCGTCCAACCATCTCCTCCTGCCATGGACAGCTGTTCTTTCCTTTCAAACCCTCCCAAACCACTCTGAGCTAAATGTTTCATTTTTAAAAAATGAATCATCAATCATAACCCTTCTAGTAAGGAGAAGAAGATACTTCTGAACAATAACTGTAAAATTTCCTTGCATTCCTTTCAAGACGGTGTCTGTTGCTCTTCCTGTAATAACTGTCCTTTCTCGGCATCTCCCTGTCCCTACTGTGTGTTTCTTCTCCTCCATCCTCTCGCAAAACATGCCGTCCGCTCTGTCTTCCCACTTGTATCACATTCCCTGACTTTTATCCTTTCCATCTTCTTTCCATGGACCTGGTCTGGTACCACCGAAATTAATGGGCGTTTTGGCAATTTCTCTGTCTCTAACGAAGCCAGATGCTGTCTAAGTGCTGCTGCACTTGGACCAGTAGCAAATGTATCGGGTTGCCTATGAAACTCCATCACGCTGGTGCTCTATAGGAAAAGCTTTTGTCAGGCTAGCCAGGATGTACATCGTTACTAAAGAAGCAGTCGGGCTGCATGGAAAATTAAATCAAACTCTTAAGATCCCAAGATGAATTGGAGATTGGATTCCTCCCAGTTCTGTTCCTCAGGCTGAGATCTTTAGCAGACATATGCCGGAGGAGGGATCAGGGAAGAAGCAAAAAGGTGGAGCGGGAGAAAGGGAAGTCTTAAATGCCCTGAGGCAAAAGCTTAGCTGTCCTCCTCTGCAGTGGTTTCCAGTTTTCTGTAGACCTCTTGCTCTCAGCTACTGAATGAGTACTCAACGGTTCCAATTTCTACTGTTTTTTTTTTTTCCTTCTCTCCATAAAAGTGTAAATATCAGTCTGTATACTATTACCCTACTATTACTAGTAGGGTAATTTGGCTTTTGGAACAGTCAAAGGTTAAAAAGTTGTTTGGGAAACTTTGCAGTAATACATAAAGAGTGCGTCACCCGCCTTCTCTCTGCACTGGAGAGCTGTGTTACAAAACCTCGTCTTCAACTGGTGGCTCAAGCTTCCTTTTTAGTTAAAATAAGATTGTCCACGTAAAGCAGTCATCACGAAGCAACTTGAATCTTGAAAAAGAAACAGAGGTTGAGAGAGGAAGAATCACAAATCAGGGATTGGAAAAAGGTCTGTACTTTGTCCTGGATCCATCCCCTGTAAGCACTTCAGTGACACATCGGAACGCCGGGAGCCCTAAGCTTTCTCTTGTCAGTAGAAACCAGGATGTATCTCCAAAGAGCGATTCTGCTCAGCTAAAACCCAAAGAGCAATTCTGCTCAGCCTGTCAACGTACTGTCTGTCTTCGTGGGTGATAAAGGAAGCAAAGGGCAACTCATTTTCTATTTTTGGCATCTCAAGCAAATGGTTGAATTTGGAAAAGATGACATTGGTCCTTTATATATACTTAAGGGATACAATGTGCATGACTCTGTGGGGGTGCCAGAAAGAAGAAGGGATGTTAGAACCGGTGACACAGGGGATGGACCAGCAGATGAACGAGCCCGTACATATGGGGCAAAGGAAAGAGAAAAACAAATGGTAGCCAGGAATAGATGAGGCCGAGTGATGGGCACTTGGCAGAGTCACCTGTGGTGACAGAGAGGAGGCGATGTGGAACAAACATCCCTGGTTTTAGCTGTGTTTAGTACACAGTGGTGACAAGACAGTCACAAGAAAATGTAGAGGCTGAGAGGCGGGATTGCTTAGCAGGAAAGAGCTGGGCCATCTCTGGCGCACTGGAGACTGGTAGATAGACTGCATGCAGACCTCTGTTTCTGAGAAGTTCAACATATCTAGGATTTTATGCTTAAACAGCCTCGTCGACTGCCACTAATAATTTGCAGCAAAACTAGACAAAAATTAAAATAACTTTTCCGTGTTAAAAATCCCACCCTAAGTAATTTTGCATTTTCTCTCAGCTGTATGCGTAGGACCAGCAGGGTCATAGCAATCCTTGAAAGGTTAGAGAAGTTGTTTGCTAAGAGACCGTTGCTCTCCCATTTGTTTATTGCTTCATCTGACTTACGCGCTACCCGTGTTGCTGAGGGTTGTCCGTAAATCTTGTACCTTGTACCAAATTAAGAAGACCATCTGTTGAAGAAAGCCTGTGTAAGGAGGTTTCCTGGAACACAGCATTGATGAAGCTGCACCTGTACCACCATTTGAAGCCCCAATTTCTCTACAGAGAAGGGGGCAGAATTGGTTTTCTGTTGAGCAACAGACAGCTCCAGTGCATCTGTAATTTCCAAATGTCTGTTGATTGAATTTGTGTATTAATGGTTATAAGGATCTTCCTCCTTAAGCTATAAATCACATTTTATGGTATTAATTCATAGGAAATGATTAAAGCATCCTAAATAGGGGAAGATTTACAGGTTTAGTATTAGCTGCTTGACTGGCATCTCCCCTTGATGTTGTAGTGCCAGAAGAGTGATTGGAGCGAGTTCATTTTTATGGAGTTATTCTTCATTAATAACCCGTTTCTGACTCCATCAAACATGCGCGAGGGACACCAGAGACAGTTATTTGCTCTGAATATGAGGGACTGTAGGTTAAATGTTTTCCTTCATTTCCGATTAGTTACAGTACTGCGTTCTCTGCCTTAAGCAGCAACTCGCTGCTGGGAGATGTGTGAAACGGCAAAGCAGTCAGGTTATATTCTTCATGACAAGAGCTTCTGAAAAGTCAAGGAGGTCTGTTGTGAAGAGTCCGCTGACTTTTGGCTTTTTTTTTTTTTTTTTCATTTGATCATGCAAATGTTTTCCATTTCAAAGAATGCACGATCTTTTAAAAGATAATGTTGCTGGGGATTTGGAGACATGACAGAATAGATGCCTGGGAGGTCAGTTGAGAAAATGTTTTCCTAGGTAGGGTGCAGCAAAGAAGAAACAAAACATTGTGAGAAATAGTTTGTGAGTTAGTACTTAGGTATTGGAGAGGGTAGAAGGCAATGTAGAGAGAATCAGAGACGTAGTGATTGGGTCTGGGAAGGTCCTGGATGGTCAGGAGGATATGATTGACTGGTGCTGCTATGAAATAGGAAGATCTTTGTTGAATGACAGGTTGAATTTCAGCCTCTTGGTACCTGGATGTGTTGGAAACACAGCAAACAAGGCTGTGTTGGCATCTCAGCTTTAACCTCCTGTTAAAAATAAACATGACTTTAATGCAGAAGTATCTCCATGTTTAATCAAACTCTTCCGGCTAGTAACAAACAGAAACTGGAGGAGGCTTCCTTTTATTTTGATACAACTATTTTTCTTTTGTGGAAAGCACCGTACCTTTTGATCTCCTGAAAGTGAGACGCTTTTCTGATGTCGTCTAAATCATATGCATCTCACTGCTACTCAGTAAACGATAAGTTCTCGATACTACTCGCCTCTCGCATTGCCCGAACCTAGTTCATTAGGCCACTTAGAGATGAGGTACTATCAGTTGTTAGCTGTTGTGATGGAAGATGGGTTAAATCAGTAGTTTCCCAGTTGTGATCCACAGGCCTGAAGGTCTGCCGAGATTTAGCTGATCTTGAGAATTCTTCATGCTACGATTCAGCTTTTAAATCATGTTCAAAGAAGTTCACCGGTCAGAAACGTATCATCAGCTGATGATATGACTGGCAAAATTTGACAGGAGTCAAGACAGTCATGCAGCCCCATTCTGCTTGAAGAACTGTCCCTTTTCCCAGACTTGGTTCAACATCCCTTTCTGTGAAAGCCACAGCAGCAGTGCCGCTGCCACTGCAATATGATGTGGTTACCAATGGGATGGAAAGAGTCTTCACGATCGCCTTAAAGACATGTATATGGCATAACAAGTTTTGGACACTTCTGGCTTTTCCTTTCAAGAAGTTGATGTGTAAGTGAATTATTACTACCACAGAGAAACAGAAGAAGTATAATATTAGGGTGTTTATATCTTAGAGGCGGTCCATGCACAATGCCTGGAGGATCTTGTGATGAGATGTCACATCAAATAAGAAATCCAATACTCAAATTCAGTTGTCATAAAAAGGAGGTTTTGCTTTGACTCTATTCCAGCACTCCGACCCCATTCCAGAGAAACAGAGACTTAGTTTCAGAATGATTTTTATTTTGCTTTGAACACTGTTCACATACAATAAATGAAAAAGAACTTTCATGTTCTGGTTAGAGAAATTAGCTCTAAGAACATTTTAATGCTACTTGCTCTTATTTTTGATTTCGTGTTCCAGAAATGTCTGAGGTGCTTGCTAAAGATCATAAAGCATCATCAGCCTCTCCTTTGCCACGCATCATGAAAGCCAGCTTTTCAACAACACTGGGAAGAAGCTTTATTTACACAGCACAAAAGAAAACAATTTTTTGAAAGGCCAACATTAATCATAAACAGTAAAGCAAATCACAATATTTTCACAGCAAAACACAATGAAATATTTTTATTCTAGCCGAAGAACAGGTTTCTGAAATATGTTTATTCTAGCCGAAGAACAGGTTTCTGATTCTGAAAATAACACCATACTCCACACCAAAGATACAAAAGCGCTTCTCCAGCATTGTGCCTCTTGTGACACCCCACCTGCAGTACTGCATCCAGCTCTGCAGCCCCCAACATAAGAAGGTCATGGACCTGTTGGAGCGAGTCCAGAGGAGGCCACGAGGATGATCAGAGGGCTGGAGCTCCTCTCCTATGAGGACATGCTGAGAGTGTTGGTGTTGTTCAGCCTGGAGAAGGAAAGGCTCTGGGAAGACCTCAGAGCCCCTTCCAGTACCTAAAGGGGCTCCAGGAGATATGGAGATGGACTCTTTATCAGGCAGTGTAGTGATAGGACGAGGGGTAACAGTTTTAAACTGAAAGAAGGGAGATTTAGATTAGATCTTAGGAAGAAATTCTTTCCTTTGAGGATGGTGAGGCACTGGCACAGGTTGCCCAGAGCAGCTGTGGCTGCCCCATCCCTGGAGGTGTTCAAGGCCAGGTTGGACGGGGCTTGGAGCAGCCTGGGCTGGTGGGAGGTGTCCCTGCCCAGGGCAGGGGGGTGGAACTGCATGATCTTCAAGATTCCTTCCAACCCAAACTGTTCTATGATTCTAAACCTCTTTCTCTTCTATAAGAGCTCAGTTCTGACAATGCTGACTGTGTTTAATGAACCTTGAAGTCAATGGGACTCTCTCCATGATATCTACTCATATCTCTCAGGTCCCTGTCAATAGACCTCTGGGAAAAACTTTTTTTTTTTTTCACCCTGCTTTGCAATTTATTCATGCTGATGTTCATCTGAGGCTGAGCAGATGGCCAGAGCATTTATGGTGACACTGCTGGTGTCTATCTTCTACCTGATGGGCTCAGCAGAGCCCCTGCCCCTTTGGCCCAGGGGGCTGGAAGGAAATCTCCATCTTTTAGTGAATATAAACATAAGTTTGAAATTTGGGTGGCTTTTGAGTTTGATTTTGGGGAGGAGAGAGTGTCACCTTTATCTTGTTCTGTTAGAAGAGGAGACATGGATTTGCTTTGGATATCTTTTGTTAACTCACTGAACTCAGTAGAAGGGCACCTGATGGACCCTCTGGGCCACTAGGATGGCTTACTGCTAAATAGATAAGATACCTCAAGCTATGGCTGATGGTAATTATTCCCTGCTTTCTTCACACATTCGCAGAGCTCATGTGTTGTCCAAAAGTGAATGGAGCAATGGAAGGGGGGAAACACGTCTGTAGGCATGAACTCAGGTTGACAAATCTGTAGGAAATTGCTTTAAGTGCACTCGATTATTCAGAAAGCCTAATGCTGTTGTATGCTTTTCCCTTGTTTTTTTTTTTTTCAGTGATACTGTTAAATACCACCCAGATTCTTACTTCTTGGCTTTACTTCTTTGAGAAATGTATTTCTCTTACAGTCTGCATACAGTTTCCAAAGGTGTGTGAGATTCCCAAGGATTTCCCCTCAGTCCAGTCAGACACCTGCAGCCCTTTTCTTATCAAGGGATTCCAGTTTTGAAACCATCAAAATCAGTTTGATGCAAAAGTTGCATCTTCATGCCTTGAAACAGTACATTTCCTTCTCAAACTGCTTCCTTCGCTGTTCCAAAGAAGACACAGCTCCCATGTTGCTAACAATAGCAATATAAATCCTTAAATACATACGTTTTAACAACAGTTTCTGGGACATCCTCCTGGTGAGTCCCTTCTGATGTGATCTGCAGGTATTTACATGAAGAATCTGTGACTGCTTGAAAAAAAAAGGATCAATATTGCAGCACTCCAGTAGCGTTTGGATTTTTTTTTTCTTCTTTTTCCTGGCCTGTTGTTTCTCATCTTCCTAGGAAAATCCCATGCAGCTTAGCATTGATCTTTTTGGCGCTGCTATTTAATAGCTGCCACCCATCCAATCAAAGCAGGGCAGAAGCTGCCAAGCTCTAGCATTTCCTTGCTTTATTCCTCAAAGAATGTCCTTGCCTCCTCTTTCTTGGATGTTTCCTATACATACGCTTGTGACTCTCTCTGTTCCCCAAGATCGTGTTTGCTTGCAATTAGTGGAGCTTTTGAGCAGATTTAGGCCACTGGTACATGGCTCAATAATCACCACTTTTCCACTCTTTTCCAGTCATTCTTTTGTGATAGGCAACTATATTTCACGATGTAATAATGTCCCTTGGCAGATTTGATCTCATTCTCATAATGTGAATGTTTATAGACAATGGACTCAATATGCCAGCTAAAACAGATTTTGATTTTGCTTATCTACAGCCAAAGTTCTTGGCCCCTGGTGCACAACCAAACCATGTGTAAAAAGGTATTCAGCTCTGAACGAGATCACTAACATCTGTTGCTGCACAGAACATTTAATCTTCAAACACCATCAACAACAACAAAATTCAGGCAGTTCAAAACGCAGACGTGGAGAAACACGGGCACTGTGCGAACGAGCTTCAGCTCCTCTTCATTGCTGCCATGCCTTGTGCGTCCTCGCAGCTACAGTAGCCTGCCCTCGGGAGTCCCTGAGGATTGTAAAAAAAACCTGCTTTCTGAGAAGAGCAGCCCAAAATGCAACCACTCCCATCCCATCCCATCCCATCCCATCCCATCCCATCCCATCCCATCCCATACCATACCATCCTGTCCCATCCCCTGGGCAGTTGGGTTCTCGC
>NW_009648143.1:271204-303071 GCF_000708025.1 Charadrius vociferus | reverse complement strand
GGGCTTGGAGCAGCCTGGGCTGGTGGGAGGTGTCCCTGCCCAGGGCAGGGGGGTGGAACTGGATGATCTTCAAGATTCCTTCCAACCCAAACTGTTCTATGATTCTAAACCTCTTTCTCTTCTATAAGAGCTCAGTTCTGACAATGCTGACTGTGTTTAATGAACCTTGAAGTCAATGGGACTCTCTCCATGATATCTACTCATATCTCTCAGGTCCCTGTCAATAGACCTCTGGGAAAAACTTTTTTTTTTTTTCACCCTGCTTTGCAATTTATTCATGCTGATGTTCATCTGAGGCTGAGCAGATGGCCAGAGCATTTATGGTGACACTGCTGGTGTCTATCTTCTACCTGAAGGGCTCAGCAGAGCCCCTGCCCCTTTGGCCCAGGGGGCTGGAAGGAAATCTCCATCTTTTAGTGAATATAAACATAAGTTTGAAATTTGGGTGGCTTTTGAGTTTGATTTTGGGGAGGAGAGAGTGTCACCTTTATCTTGTTCTGTTAGAAGAGGAGACATGGATTTGCTTTGGATATCTTTTGTTAACTCACTGAACTCAGTAGAAGGGCACCTGATGGACCCTCTGGGCCACTAGGATGGCTTACTGCTAAATAGATAAGATACCTCAAGCTATGGCTGATGGTAATTATTCCCTGCTTTCTTCACACATTCGCAGAGCTCATGTGTTGTCCAAAAGTGAATGGAGCAATGGAAGGGGGGAAACACGTCTGTAGGCATGAACTCAGGTTGACAAATCTGTAGGAAATTGCTTTAAGTGCACTCGATTATTCAGAAAGCCTAATGCTGTTGTATGCTTTTCCCTTGTTTTTTTTTTTTTCAGTGATACTGTTAAATACCACCCAGATTCTTACTTCTTGGCTTTACTTCTTTGAGAAATGTATTTCTCTTACAGTCTGCATACAGTTTCCAAAGGTGTGTGAGATTCCCAAGGATTTCCCCTCAGTCCAGTCAGACACCTGCAGCCCTTTTCTTATCAAGGGATTCCAGTTTTGAAACCATCAAAATCAGTTTGATGCAAAAGTTGCATCTTCATGCCTTGAAACAGTACATTTCCTTCTCAAACTGCTTCCTTCGCTGTTCCAAAGAAGACACAGCTCCCATGTTGCTAACAATAGCAATATAAATCCTTAAATACATACGTTTTAACAACAGTTTCTGGGACATCCTCCTGGTGAGTCCCTTCTGATGTGATCTGCAGGTATTTACATGAAGAATCTGTGACTGCTTGAAAAAAAAAGGATCAATATTGCAGCACTCCAGTAGCGTTTGGATTTTTTTTTTCTTCTTTTTCCTGGCCTGTTGTTTCTCATCTTCCTAGGAAAATCCCATGCAGCTTAGCATTGATCTTTTTGGCGCTGCTATTTAATAGCTGCCACCCATCCAATCAAAGCAGGGCAGAAGCTGCCAAGCTCTAGCATTTCCTTGCTTTATTCCTCAAAGAATGTCCTTGCCTCCTCTTTCTTGGATGTTTCCTATACATACGCTTGTGACTCTCTCTGTTCCCCAAGATCGTGTTTGCTTGCAATTAGTGGAGCTTTTGAGCAGATTTAGGCCACTGGTACATGGCTCAATAATCACCACTTTTCCACTCTTTTCCAGTCATTCTTTTGTGATAGGCAACTATATTTCACGATGTAATAATGTCCCTTGGCAGATTTGATCTCATTCTCATAATGTGAATGTTTATAGACAATGGACTCAATATGCCAGCTAAAACAGATTTTGATTTTGCTTATCTACAGCCAAAGTTCTTGGCCCCTGGTGCACAACCAAACCATGTGTAAAAAGGTATTCAGCTCTGAACGAGATCACTAACATCTGTTGCTGCACAGAACATTTAATCTTCAAACACCATCAACAACAACAAAATTCAGGCAGTTCAAAACGCAGACGTGGAGAAACACGGGCACTGTGCGAACGAGCTTCAGCTCCTCTTCATTGCTGCCATGCCTTGTGCGTCCTCGCAGCTACAGTAGCCTGCCCTCGGGAGTCCCTGAGGATTGTAAAAAAAAACCTGCTTTCTGAGAAGAGCAGCCCAAAATGCAACCACTCCCATCCCATCCCATCCCATCCCATCCCATCCCATCCCATACCATACCATACCATACCATACCATACCATCCCGTCCCATCCCCTGGGCAGTTGGGTTCTGGCTCAAAGCAGGTGTCGAAGGGTGGTAAATGAGAGAGATACTGAAGTGGTCAAGAGTGTTTGTTAATATAGTGTCTGATATGCAGAGATTAGCCTGACCTTTATGGTAAAATTAGCTCATAATCATTCTGGCTGCTCTTGATCACCTACAAATGCAATTTCGAGTCTCCTCTTCTTTGTGGTATTCCTGACAGTTAAAATATGATCACAATTTTCCAGCTATCCCGAAGAACAGGAGGTATCAGCCATCCCTTCAAGGTGCCCTTTGCATTTGTCATTGAGTTGCCTTTTGACAAATTTGTATTTCTTTTCCCTTCTCTATTCCCAGGTATCTCCTGGATCAGGAGCTAAGTAAGGTAGCTGTGCTTCACACAACCTTTAAAAATGCTTGGAGCCCACCTTGCAGCTTTTTCAGAAAGCTTGTAAGGAACCCTGCTTCTGAAGAGATGTATTTTTTCTCTCTGTGGATGGCAAATGATCTTGGCTTGTTCACAGGCACTGTCCAATGCGCCCGGAGTCTGATAACCTCACCCATCTGAATCACGCCCATCTCTAGTCATGAATTCTTGATAATGTTGCTGAAGCCTCGTGTATTCTCTTTACTGCTTTTTTTTAATCGTAAGGGTTCTCCCATCCTTCACTGAGTGCTCTCTCAGACATACAGTTGTTGCGCTTAGCTGATAACGTGTCTTGAAGCTGTGCTGTTTTTTAAATGCGGGGGCGGGGGGGGAAATACCATAACAATGATAATGGGAATAATAAGAGACTGATGAAATAAAGTAAATTAAAGATTAATGCTAGCAGTGGAAGTTAGTTATGATGTTTTAGTTATATTGTTCTGTCTTCTGGAGCTATAGTCCAGAGTCCTCGAGGAAGGAAAGGTTTATTGAATTTTGTTGTATAACGTTGTTGTTGTACCTGCTGGTCTGGTGCTATTACGTTCCCCATCTCTTTGACTGCTCTGCATTTTCTTTGACTCACAGATTTCAGGGAAAGTTCATCATAGTCTCGCACGGGCTAAGAGTCTGTTCCGGTAAATGGAAATTCGGGTCTCTCGTCCTTTCCAGGAGTTGCGGTTAATGAACCTGCACCAAGATTTCCTACGTGATTTGCGTTCGGTACCTGTGGTTATACCCTCGCATTCCTTGCAGTGAAACAGATGTTTGTCATATGCTCCTAAACATATAAATCGGCCCGGGCTTTCCAAGTGATTTGTGTGCCAAAGAATTCAATTATGGCTCCGAATGGGCCTGGGCCATAACGCTGTGAGACGAGCTTATTTAACAGAAATTCTAGAGTGTTTGGCACGGTAGGTTTACCAGGGTGAGGTGAACAGGAACGAAATGCAGTCCTGGAAAGAGGACTGTCATGCAGATGATTCACTGCAATCAATCACTTTGAGAAAATACGGTCTCTAAATGTTATGTCTACAACTAATTAACTGTATTTATTGTAAGACCTATAGAAAGACAGAAACTGTGAAGTTTAGGGAAAATTAAATTAGGTTTTCAAACAAATGCCAGGCTGCCCAGCGTTCTTTTTTTTGGAAAAAAAACAGCGATCTCTTTGCCAAGTAAACTGAAATATGCTAAAATGCAAATGTTGATGTGTTTCCACAAGGAAATTCAATCGCTGAATACCAACTTTGTTTTCAAAATTTGAAATGTTGAAATCATCCAGGTTTCAAACTGAAAAGTAGGATCATATATACACAGTCTTTGTTTAATCAGCAGCTTTGACATTTTTACATTAATTCTTTTCTTCAGATACTGTGTTTTCCCCCATTGAAATATGCCCAATTTACACACTGCATACTCACACTCAAATTGACACACTCGCAGTAGAGCTGACAGATTCTGTTCCAGATGTGACTATGTATGTATACACATTTGTGCCATATAGTAAATATTGATTCCCTCCCCTCCTTTTTTCATTACTAGTGCCTCAAAATTGTTTGAGTATCATGGCATAACAGTTGATATCACTGGAGATGTGGCAGTATAAGCTCTTTATTATAAGGGAGGGGCAGGATAAGGTTTGATAATCAAATTCCTGAATGAAAATGTTGTGATCTTGAGTGCAGTGGGCGCATGGTCAACGAAGAAAATCAAGTGGTATCTCACACTGATAGAATAGGACACGTGTTCTTTACGTAAGTATTTTGATGGTTTGTTAAAGGCATCAAAAGACGAGAGAGACTAGAGAGGAGATGGGTGTACTCTGTCTGTACAGTGGGTGCGGATCTGAAGGGCAAATCCTCTACTGGACAACAAAAATAATGCCTTTCCAAGTAGGTCTTAGTTTTTCTCTGCAAAACCTACCGTTCCTCACACGGCGCTGAGGAGATCAATGGAGCCATCAGGAGACTGGTGACCTTGGGCAGATCAACACCACATTCCACAATCCGTTTAAACTTCAGATCTTGGAAAAGCTGTTTGAAGACCGGCTTCGTCAGCCAGCAGTAGGCTGGCACTCTTCTTTTTTTCTCATCGGGGATAATGGTCCCTCCTTTTGGCAAGCGAAAACTTGCTCCGTGGGACCCTGCGTCCGTGCCCGCGTTGGAGAGCGGCCCAGGAGAGCGTGGCGCTGTTGGCCAGCCAGCACGGCAGTGTGGACGTATGAAGAGCAAGAACATCTTTCTCCAGCCTGGTCAGGAGGGCGTTAGTGCAAGCACTGAGGCTAAGTTCACGGGGAGCCCTGCCAAGCACCTCCTGGCTCCGTACGGGAGGAACGGCGGGCAGGAGCCAAGGCAGGGAAGCCCTGAGGAAGGGCTGGGGCCAAAACTGTAGAAATCAAGTCTAGGTCTGAATAGAGCCCTTCGCTGACCAAATTTGGAGTGTCACCAATTGTTTCTATTTAATGAGACCCTGTGGAAAGCGGGACCTTACACTATAAACTTCCGAAAGGGGGAGCAGAGCGTCTAGGTCGGTGATTAACCAACTAGAATAATCAGTTGTGCGTGAGACACGTTAGGGGATAGCTGTGATGCAGTTTGTGGAAAGAACGAGGTGTCATTTCGGTTTTTTTCGGGATGTAAGTTCGTAACTAATTTTTGTCTCTCCTTGCCAGCGTAACGGTTTGAATGTTAATTTAATTTTGCAGAATATCATTTATGTAAATGTAATTAGAAGGGAAACATGATCGGGAGATGCACAGCACCAAAGAAAATTTATTACTCCGAGGGGTATTGCTCTAATCATTCAACTGCAATATTGAGTTTCCCCAGATTTAATCTAAAAGCAATAAATTACAAAAGGCTAATGTCCTGCCCAACAAAAAGCTGTCATGAACCCAAGTTTCTGTGGGGAAAAAATTCAACTTCATTTCGGCAACAGGCTCTCCTCGTTTACACATTCCTTTTATGATTCCAGTCAAGTCAAAGTAAAATGAATACAAATGTGTGAGTTTGAACACTTTCCCTGAATATGTATGGGTGTCTGTTGGTGATTGTAATAATCAGCAATCCGAGGCGCTGGGACTCCGTTATCTCCGGCCGAATTAGGAATGCAGTCCCGCAAAGATACGGCTGCAAATTCTTCTCCCCACCTTCGCCTGACCCTGTGATTTAAGGGAAGGCAAACTTGAGTCTGATTAATTCCAGTGTCCATATGAAAGCCTGTTGCTAACGTGCCGTCGTTTTTGTCCCGCTGACAAAATGAATGAGAAGAAATGAGCTGTCCTCTTGCCAGTGTTAGCGGCTGTAGCCCGAGTGGGACGCACGGTCTGTGCGGGGAAGTTGCCCTGTCGACGCTGCTGGTCTGCGCTTACTAAAGGGACGCGTTGGGAAAGCGGAATGAAAAACAAGCGGACAATCAAGTAACAGTGCGCGGTTACTTCTCAAAGCCCTTGAATAGCCCTTCTGCTGTTCAAGGAGCATCTCTCCACTTGATAAAACCTGCAATGGAAATTTGGCAGCAAATAAACAACAGCTCGGCAAAATAAGAATTGGTAAATGCCTGCCTAATGTTTAGGCTAAAACACCCTTAAGTGTTGGGGTTTTGTGGTGCAATTTAGTATGAAGGCTGATGGCAACATTACACTTCTCTAAGAAGCGGTATAATTAGTACAGGAAATAGGTTTCTTATGTTTTATTTAGCCAAATTCATCTCTGGTTTAACTCCACTGTAGCCTGTATTACATTTGTTCTTATTTCCCAGTGTTCCTCCGCACAGTTCTTTATACCATGACCTTTAATTCACTGTGGTTGTCTTTTATTTTAGGTAGGGGCCGCAGTTCCTTTCTCAATTTGTTAGGATCAATTATGTTGTAAGCCCGGGTTTCTTGGCTCGCAAAATGAAACCCATCAGATCTGCAACAATTTTTTACAAAGTGCAAATTGGCAGGTTTACAGATTCCCACAGCTGTACATGGGACGTGGGGAGAAGCGCAGGGACTGCAGCCTCAAAGGCAGGGAGAAACGGAGCCGCGAGAGGCAAAATGCAAGGAACAGAGAAAAACAATGTTGTTGGAAGCAGGGGAGGAGGGGCTCAACATATGAATTACTCGTGTCCTTGAGGGGGGAAAACAAGTCTTAGGAGGATGGCCGAAAGCAGTAACTAGCGGTCTGGAGGATGAGAGAAAGTGACTGGCCTTGCTGGGACACCCAAACAAGCTGGTGAGGCTCGGGATGTGCTGCTGAACAGCAAAGTCAGGCCAATTATGAAAACAATTATTGAATTCAAATCAGTATCTTCCTCCTTGTCCCAACTGAGCTCTGGAGATACGGTCCAAGGGCTCCTTGTGAATGACCTTGGCCGAGAGCAGTGGGGGTGCGTGCGCAGGTCTGCGCCGGCGTCCCATGCGGTGATGGCAATGATGGGGCAGGGAGGCAGCTGCCTCTGCCTCCTCCTCCTGCCTCTTGTGTCTCTTGCAGAGATGAGTTCCTGCACCGGGAACTCTTCTTATAGGGCTGCTTCCACGTGGTGAGCACCCCGACTTCTGTTTCCTTTCAGCCAACCCAAAGTTAAACTGAAAGGAGGAAAAGACGATCGAATAGATTGATAACAACATACGTACTGCGTCAGCTTTTGGTCTGTAGGGTCCTGGTGTAAAGCTGTTATAGCTGTAATTCTCCACCCGCGAGCGTTTAGGGAGGTACAGACGTGTGCAGCAGAACGTAGGACAAACTGCCGTGGGTGCGCTTAATTAACAGCGAACATGCACGGTACTAATCATCTCACCCTTGATTGTATGCAAGTACAGCACGGGTTGTGACAACCTGATCAGTGAGCTGCAGGCCTCTGGTAGATGATTGCACAGAGGATCGTGTGCAGCCAGGGCTAATTCCCTGGCTTTGTGCAGGCAAATCAGTTGAGAATGACAAAACCACAGAGAACAGTAGAAACAGGTCTTACCTTAGTGATGTACGACATACAGGGATTGCAAGATGTAGTGCTAAGAGACCCGAGATGTATTTTGCGTTTCACAGGATGTAGTTGGGAAATAACCTTTAAGATTTTTTAATTTTTTTTTGCCTCTTTGCTTTTGCATAATGCAAGAAGGGAGAATCCTGCATCACGGAAAATGTTTTCTGCCCCAAATGAAGACGACTGCTCTAAAATTCCACAAGATGCGTACATGAAGATTTTATTAGTCAATGAAGTCTTCCAAGATCATCATCATTTATTACAGTTCCTGTGTTTTTCATTCCAGTGAGATTTATAATTATAAACTGGTAATTAAAGAGGCTCTGCTATGTAATTCCATAGGAATTCCACTGTGATCTGACATTAATTAACAACCAATTATAAATTATGATATAACTTTTAAAAAACCCACCAGTGTCTGGATGCCTTCTTTCAGTTACAATGAAACGTTAGAAGGCATTTGGCTTTTGTAAGCTGGAGCCTTGTTGCAGATTGATGGGCACTGCCGGGCGTTACGGGTGTGTTTCCACCGTGCGACAACTACCCGGATGGGCAGGTTCGACCTGCTAAGGATCTGAAAGAATTTCGATCCTCATCTTTCTTTTAAGAGGCATCTCTCTCGCAGGATTTCAACCTTCTGTCATGTCAACAAGCGCGCGTACTTTTAACGCTTAGATTTTCTCTGACTCGTTATGTAAATTAGACTGACGTGGCGCATCACTTCTCTGCCCGATTCAAGCTTTCTCTGGCTTGAAAGTATATTTTCAAAAATTATAGCCAATCAGGAAAAAGAGAAAAATAGTTACTGGCTCTAGTGAGAATGTCTGTGGGATAGAGAAGATGTTAAGGGGATAAACTGTCAGAATTCTGGCATTATTTGGCCATCTGCATTAAAGATATAATGGAATCCGTCTGTCCCCAAAATCTGACAGGTAGACTGCTACCTGGAGAGATGCAGGTAATAAAACACTTGGTACATGTGGATAATCAATACTTAACATCTCTCTTTCCTTTTTTCTCCTTTTTTTTTCTTTCTTTCTCTTTTCTTTTCTTTTTTTTTTTTGAGAACTGAGGTCAGTAATCATCATTAAGTTTTTCGGAAAGAAGCGGGATAATACTGAAATCCATTACTTGCAAAACCATGTAGAGAACAAGAGGCATAAGAGGAGACAACAGATTTCTTTTTGCACGGTTGAAATCACGAGGTAAGTTTTCAAAGCCTTGCCCTGCAGATTCATTTCCACCGTCTCCATTAAGCCAAATGAAAATCACGTGTGTGTTTCCGAGTATTTCTTAGAGCGCTCCTCCCTGGCCTCTGTGCAGCTCCTCCCTGGGACCTTCCACAGCTCCTTTAATCAAACCTCTGAGACCTCTCCCACGAAGCGCGGCTTCTGATCTGATCAAAGTTAGTACGGGTAACGGAGCGAAGAGGAGCGTGGCCCTTTTAGTCATCTCCACATCCAGCTTTCATTATAAAGCAACACTGGTCCGAGCGCAAAGTTGTTCGGGAAAGTAATAGCGTGGCTTATTTAGCAGCCAACTTTTGTTGGCTTTGGAGTCCTCGCTGTTTCTCAGGGTCGGTGTGGTTGCATGGATGTACATCATTTATCTTTCCCTTGTAATCTTGTTGCCATTTTACAACAGGGGAAATCTATGAGAGCAATCCTTTTATTTAAACTCAGACAAATCTGACCGTCTTGACCGAGAGATGGTCCTGCCTGTTGCTTTCTCCATCATTAAGTACCTGTTCTCCTATAAACAGATAAGATTTCAGCTGGGAAATTCCCCTAAAAATCTCACCCTGTTATGTTGCATCTAACTGGTTATCAGGGCATCTCTGCGCAGCTTTGCCAGTGAGCCAGAGATGTGTCCCTGACAGCAAGGAACAAAATGCAGCTTTGGCGGAGGGAAATGTTACAAACGTGCTAGATCAGATCAGCACCAGCGGTGAATCAGCCTGCTCCTACTGGACCCAGCACGTGCGCATGAACTAAACTTGTTGCTTTTACTTGTAACTGTCCCTAGAAGGTATTAAGTTTTTAAGTTCTGGCTACGTGCATTTCAGATATTAATAAGTTCTTTTGGTTCTGTGCCTGAATAAGATTTAGAGGAATTTGGAGAGCAGCTGGACGCTAAAGCTTTAGGAGATCCAGCGTCAAAGCAGGGCTCACAGTAACCAACATCCTGTCAGCAAATCCTAATGTTCTATATTTAACCTACTATTAAAATTATGTTTCGTTATTTTTGTCCGCCTTCAGCTCAAAAGTTTGGTTTCTGTAAGACTGCGGAACAAGGCAAGCTCAGTTAAGGCTATAAAATTTATCTTACTGCTTTCTTTTTAGCTTGCTGTTGATCTGATGGCAGCTGAAAGGGCAAATAAGAAAGGCAGGTATTATGTTTCAAGGGGAGAGTTATAAAAGTCTAAACTGCATCCAAAGTATATTTTACTCCTAATAATGAGAACTGGATGAACAGCGTTTAAAAAAATATGAACCTACCCCAACTACATCGGTTCAGAACTAACTGATCTAATGCCGTTTTCCAAAGAATAATTGATATTATATAATCATAACTGGCAGTTTATGTCATGAAAGTGACACTTGACACTTTCCTGCTAACCAGTTTAACATCATCAATTAGAACATCACTTGTGTAATGACATTTTAGTAACCAGTTTAATATCATAAATTATGACATCACCTTCTTTTATGGCATCAGGGTTGAATAAAAGGTTTTCTTGAGCAAAGAGAAAAAGGAGAAAAAGTAGCAAACCTTAACATTGCCCCTCAGTTTGTCCTTACAAAAGTTACTTATGTTCTAGCCCTCTGGTCTCTGTCCTCATTAGGGAGGATCTGAGAGCTGTGAAGCTACAAACAATGGAAATAAACAATTTAAGAGACTGTGCTTTGGGTTAGTGCAGACAACCTCCCGGTAGACAGTAGTGTCCTTTGCATCACGCCAATGGAAATCATCCAGAAATGGAGAAGAAAGTATGGGCATGCTCATGGAACCTGATGAACTCAATTATAGCGCAGTAATATTTACCGAGATGTGGTGTGAAAGTTCAAGATTGCGTCATTACCCACCAGCGGGTGTTCTTTTTCTTCACGGTTAGTGGCCTTAAAGTAATCCTTTATATGTTATTCTTCACCGAATGGTCAAATTCGGGTGCTGGAGTCTGGTATTTTACATCTCAGACTCTTGTAGGCATTACGATTTTATGGTGACTGCTGGTGATTTGAGTCCTGAAGTTGGCAAATGGCTCAATTTATTTGTATCTATTTATCCTCATGGAACCAGACAGGAGCCAGACATGAATTGAGTTCAGAGTATTCTCAATTAAACAAAGGTCTCTATGAATGTGTGTCTTTGTAGGATTAACTGCAAGGAGTCAAATATTTTAAGCGTATTGTGTGTTTTCAGAGCTGGCTTTCCAATGGCACATAGCATCAGCTTCCTTCTCTTCCTCCCAAGGTCAGTAAAAGTGTTATCAGTGACCGCGGCCACAGGCAGAACAAGTCGTAATTAAGCATTTTCAAAATTCTTCCTGCAATTTTTTTTTCTCTTGAAACTGAATCATTACCATATTAAGCTGTGCTGAACTCCACCGGGACTCTACCCTGAGATAATGCCCAGTGTGTCTTCTAGAGCTTATGCAGAAACTTAACCTTGTACGTGCAGATGGTCCCTGCGAATTCACGTGCTTCTCCCTTCGTATGAGGTCCTTGGTTTGCGAAGTGGGGAAAGAATGCCACGTAGGAAGTCAAATTCACATTTTAGAAACTGAATGACTGTTGTATATTGATCGGGGCGGCAGCATGTCCCTGAGTAATCCAGAATACTTTCCCTTGCTAATTCCCAGACTGTAGATCAAGGATATGACAAATGGGTGCCACGTGCCATCTGGGCAACTGTTCTGTCCTCGATCAAGTGTCCAGTGCTCAAGAGAAGCCCAAATACTGGCAAGAAGGTAATAAGTCGGTAAGTACGATAACACTTCTTAAATTACAGACAAAATTTTAAGCAAATCCATGTAAATTGTCAGTGCATATCTTAGTGGTCTCCTGAGGATGCCATGATTTACCTACTCTCTTTTCTCAACATTTTTTCAAAAGTTTTTTTTCCCCCATGAATATTTATGTCGATGCCTCATTTGCTGACTGAATTTCCACTCTGCTGGAATTATGCTTCCCCATAGTGCACCCAGGAAAGGTGAGCTGTTAGAGGTGAGAAAAAGAGATTCCGTGACCTTTAGGAAATAGCAAGTGGCACTAGATAAAACCTATTCTGTGAGGGGTTACTTATGGATTGGTTGGACGTAATTACCAAAAAATTATTGTCTCTCTGAAACAATTAACTTCTGGTAGATCAGAGTCCAAATCTCTAGAAGCTCTGAACTTTTGCAAATTGGCTTTGGCCAATGCCACTCTTAGGCGATGAGTAATTCTTCAAATAGGCGTGAGTGATAGATACCACATATTTCTAGTTATGAGTATGGACTTATTTACAGCTGGCATTTTTTTTAAAGTGAGTTGTAAATGTTAAGGTGCTAGATTCAATGCTTGTGAATGTGTTTCCTTGGTGATAAAGCTTTCACTAAGCACGTTATCTATCTGTGCTATCTTATATGCAGACAAGAGATGATTCACACTGTATGTTATAGGCCTTGTGCTTTAAAATTGAATCCTCTATTGACTTACGGCTGAGAAACATGGAAATCAAATCCACAGCTGGTTCTTCTTAAAAGTGAAGTTTTGGCAAAAGCAATGAAGGCTTTAATGCATTACAAAAGTGTGCATTTTTTAAAGTTGTTTCACTTCCTATTTTCTCTCTACAAAACTCCCTGAAGTTAGGATTGCTCTTGTGTTTCGTCTTGCAGTTTCAGCAGAACCTAGCCTTGATTTTGTGTGCCCCACTACTGCCTATTAAACGCAAAGATGTTAGTTCATGGGGGTATACAGATTAGATAAACAAATACATAGAATGAAATCTTCCTGGCATGAAGAAGCAATTTATCTAATGATGAGGCAGTGGTGGTTGTAAACCTCTTCAGTGGGGAAATAGAAATGGCTTTGGAAAAGGTGAGGTGGGGCAGAAAGACTGAGCAAAACCCTCCTTGCCCGGATGAACAGTGTCACTTGCATTACAGTGAGAATCATAGAATCATAGAATGGTTTAGGTTGGAAAGGACCTTGAAGATCACCGAGTTCCAACCCCCCTGCCATGGACAGGGACACCTCCCACTAGACCAGGTTGCCCAAGGCCACCTCCAGCCTGGCCTTGAACACCTCCAGGGATGGGGCCTCAACAACCTCTCTGGGCAACCTGTGCCAGCGCCTCACCACCCTTAAAGTGAAAAACTTCTTCCTAATGTTTAATCTAAACCTGCCCTCTTCCACTTTAGAGCCATTCCCCCTCGTCCTGTCACTACAAGCCCTAGTAAAAAGTCCTTCCCCATCTCTCCTGTAGGCCCCCTTTAGGGAGGAGTGCTGGCCCAGTTGAGGTCAATGGGAGTTTGACTGTTCTTTCCACTTAACCTTCCTTTTTAGGTAAAGTCAGGGAGAGTTGGCCCGTTGGATGTCTGAGAGTAGTTACCTGGTGCATCTCCGCTCTACTCCGGCCTCCTATAAAAAGATGGTCCTGCTTTTCATCAGCTCCAGCACTCAGGAGCTTAGAGGGGTTATAACGCAGAAGAACGAGTAGATGGAAAAGATGCAAAGGGAAAGGGGGCCTGCTGCCAGGGAGACGCTGCTCATCACAAAAAGCCGTCGTCCCAGCACACGTTACACATTAGGGTTCGAGAACTATAAATGGCATCGGGTTATGTGCATTAATTGCATCATAAAGTAGAGGGGCCCCAAAGGAGGTCTGGTCTCAGCTGTGCTATGACTGGGACAAACGATTAATGAGAGATCTTACAATCTCATTAGGCAGGACAGAGGTAGAGACTATTAATCTCCCATTCTCTGTGTTTGAGACTTGAGTTTAAATATGCCCATTGTTTACACAAACAGTCTATGGAGTAGAGGACTTTTCCTGACTCCTATTCCCAATTTCAGGGACTGGCTTTTCTTTCTTTCCTGTTCCCACCAGCGAGTCTATGGAGTAGAGGACTTTTCCTGAGTCCTATTCCCAATTTCAGGGACTTTCTTTCTTTCCTGTTCCCACCAGCATGAGCTCTGCAAACCTCCTTCTTGCGCAGAAGTCATCAAATATTTTAGATTTGCTTTTTGTCTCTGATTCCAACTTCTGTTTCTATGGTTTACGTTTTTGACAGGTGCAGTGTCATACGGTAAACAGCAAACTGTTCCGTTCCCCATGATCTTCTCTTAATTTGTTAAGTAACTCACTGCTGTCCTCGCACACACAAAACTGTCCTACACGTTTTTGAGAATGACATTTTGGGGGTTTCAGATACAGTAAAGGTAAATCAAGAACCAGGTCAAGTGGCGTTGCGTTTCCGAAGCACAGTGGAGAGAGAGGCTTTCTAACCCTGCAGGTTTTAAAATCTCTTTTTGGCCATTTAGGAGAAATGAGCCAGATGTTGACCCCCTTCGCTACCCGTGTAGCAAGCTGTAGCCCAGCCTGTAGCAACTTGGTGGAAAAATGGGTTCCCTGGTATGTGGTAATGCCCTCACAGAGGTCTGAGCCCTGCTCTTGGAACTGGTACAGGCTTTCTGGCATCCCTAGATAAACTCTCCTGTCATTTACAAAAGCTGTCAAGGGCTGGCATTGCCTTTGGAGAAACCATAGAGATGGAGCGTAGGGCTACCACCACGCGGGCCAGCCCTGTAGAAATCCACGTGGAGGCTGCCAAGGTTACGGGCTGTAGGAACGGTTTGATGCGCGCTCTGCGCACACGGGGCGCGAGTCAGTGTAGGACTGGTCTGGAGAAATCTATTCATCGCTGGGAGGGCATGAACGTAAATGCAAGGATCGTTCACGTCCGCCTCCACGTGGACTAACGCCCTGCAGATGGCTCTAATCAAGAGGCCAGAAGAAAGGAAGAAGGTGCAGTGCCTCCTAGAGCCCGTGTTGCTGCTTTTGGATTCGCTGCCGTTATTGACTTGGCTTTGGGACAGCTTTTGCCGGAGCTGTTGCCTAGATCCCGATTTTGGCATTGTTTTGTCTTTTCTTGTACTGTTTTGTCCCAGTTTGTCTTTGGAAATGTCCAGAAATGGAAGAGGCACCACTTTGTCAATAGTGCGGAGGGCAGAGAGTTTGTCTCCTTCACTCTTGCTTGGCCTTGAAAATTACCCTTAATTAGTACTAGCATTAGATTCTCACTCATATCACCCACTCTGTCTATTCTGCTTAAATATACTACCTCCAAACACAACAAATCTGAAAAAATGTGCGTATTATTTTTCTTTCTAAATCAAGTCCAAGAAAAATGAACCAGCAGTATAGTTCCGCTAAAGTAACTGCTGATTTTGCTGCCTAATTTTTTTCTCCCCCTTCTTTCCTATTTCCCTTTGTTTTTCTCCACATCTCCAGGATACATAAACTCCCTGTCACTCTCACAGCTCTTTCCAGCTATGCAGCTGCCTGTCAAGGAATGGTGAAATTCCTACGGCTACCCGTTCCTTACGTTCAGACAAGTGTTAGTCCAGGATCCACAAAAGTGAGTTGCTCACCTAGATTTTACCCATTCCGTGAAGAAGTTTGCAATTTAACAGGAAACAACACAAAGCAAACCAACTGCCCTCTAACCCAGGACATTCCTCTAGAACATCGCCCTCGGAAAACACCTGCATCAGGACAATCAAATATAAGGGGATTTGGAAAAATTTGGTTTCACCTAAACTTTGGCTGGATAACGCATTTCCTAGAGAGCAGTTTCCTTTGTGAAAACTGTCTGAAAATGGAGCGAGATGAAAATTGGTATTTCTCGTGTCCCATCCTTGTCCTAAGTATGTTACTGAATAATACTACTAATAAAAAAGGATAAAAGGTCTTTGTAGGTTCCTGAAGGTTGTTCAGGATGGACCCTTGTGAGAGCAGGGAAATGGGTTTGAAGGACACAGGTCCCGTGTCTTTCTACTTTGCCACATTTAAAGAAATGCAGGAACTAAAACATACATTGTCATCAGTATTTATTGTCAACTTTGTCGATATCATCATATGTAGCCTCAATTACAAAACTGACACGTTTTTCAGGTAATAAGTGTTTCCATTAGTGTTGTTTCCTTCCTCCAAGTTGAAGCATTTTAGGAAAAGTTACAGATGTGACAAACAAAACTATAAACAAAGACAAACGAGGTGATGTTTGCTTTTCCAGCAGGATGCTTTCATGGTCACTGTTGACATTTTTAGTCTTCTGACAATGGAGCTGTTTAGTAAATCCCTTTAAATTCTTTCCCAGACAGAGCCAAAGTCCTCTCCTAAGCAAATTCCTCCTCACAATTACAGTGTGATACTTCATACCTGATATATCTGTTTCTCAGTGCCTGATTATGAACTGGGGATTACGAAGTAGTCATCCTTAAGACTGTAATTTGTTTTCTAAAGTTCGTCTTCGTCATTCCCCTACAAATACCCTTTATGCGCACCTGAAATCCCGCCAGACCCCAGAGGACAAAGGCAGGTGCACAGGTGTTGCCAACACCCGGCCGTTCCGCTAACCGGTGACTTTGCAGGGCGCATCGTGAACATCAGCGTTGACTTTAAAGTATGCTGTTGCTTTGGCACCGCTGGGGGGGTAAACAAGTGAACGTTGTGTCATTTTTTATAAATATCCGTTGGACTTGCATGGATTCTCGTTAGTTGATGGATCAAGCCTTCACTAACTACAAGATAAATAAGCTAATAGATACATCAGTTACGCCGAGCCTAAGCGTCTTAGATAATAAAGCTTTGCATAAATTCTAATTCAAGTAATTTCAGCAAAAAGCATAACAAGTAGCCAATCTGGGATAAAAATGTTTTTATTTCAGTACCTTGTTCTTCATAACATCCTTTGCAGACGCTATAACGTTATTTTAGTCTTTAGAAAAATATCTAACAACATGATTGTCTCACACCAGGCATAATCCCAGTGGAAATTAAAATTGCATGCATTTTCTCATCACTCTTTATTTAACAACTGGGAGAGTTTTAATATTTGAAACTCAGCAAGAAAATTGTCTTGAAACACAGAGATTCCTTTGGGGTAATTTCACTTTTGTTTTGTGTGAACTTTAGCTGAGCAATTTTTTTTACAGTAATATGAATCCATGGATTATATGATGGTTTATAGGACTTTCTATACGTGCTTAACATACAGGGGAAAATAGCAAAGAGCATTCTAATAAAATCATTTGTCAGCTAGCCTCAGTAATAAAGATGCCCCGTTTCAGGGTTTTTAATAGTTTCTTTTAAACCCATCTCTCTGGGTTTAGAAGTGAAGCTGAAAGTCATTGTAATCCTGCGTGAAAGGCAATACAATTGTAACACTGCTTCAATTTTCACAACAATGACATCAGACAAAAGAGGGTGAAAGAATAAACAGAGCTCTGCTGTGAATATTCAATGCCAGGAACAAGTGAAGACAGGAAAAACACTTTAGACTGTAATAACAACTAAAACTACAGCATCTTATCCAGAGCTGCATTTGATGAAAAGAGAGAAAGTCGGTTCTAAGAAGAGGAGACAACAGAGAAAAATGTACGGAGACCTCTGCTTTGGATACGTGGGGAATCTTTGAAGAGCTTTTGCACTGTTACTTCCCCAGCTCACCCTAGGGTTAGACAGCAGGCGAGCTGGGCTAGGACAGAAAATAGCTTTTTTGCGTTGCCGACAAAAAGTGGGGTGCTATCCCTGCTGGAAAGTCAGTAAGAAAGGGGTTTTTTTATAACTCCTAAGTATATCTTTGGCCCCAGTGCAGGTCAGTTAGCGTTTTCCTTGATGCTTTCAAGGACGCTGATTTTTTATTTTTTTATTTTTATTTTTTCTGGAAGCGAGAGGACATCTGGCATACCCAAGGAATCGATGCATCGATGGGATTTGGTAATGCAGTTTGCTTGACTCAGAGCAGCAGTAGCCAGAAACCGATGCCTCCTTGAGAAAATAAGCGGGTTGTTTCCCTTCAGCAACTAAAGGACAAATGTTTGCAATGCGGAATAACGTGACAGTAGGCTCCTGTGGATTTAGTAGGGTTGATTGTGTCAGCTGATTTCCATGAGAACCATTTTCCTTTTGCCTGTAATGGACCTTCAGGAGAAAGGCTTGCCAGCAAGGCACCATGGCTATGGTGGAGTGGCTCCCTGTATTCGTTATAGCTTAGATCTCTTATGCAGATGGAAGATTCGGAGGCCAATAAGCACCTTCCAGAAGCACTCCATTCACACTTGGGGAACATGGTTATTGCGGTGCCTTGCATCGGGCTTTGTCATGTGTCCAACAGAGCAACGGTGACGCTCCTGTCATTTCGCTTGCGCTCTTGATATTTCCATCTTCAGCGTTTCTGAGGCAGAGAGAGACCTGCCAGTTCCTATCACGAATTTGGGGCTCTTCCCTCAAGTGTTTCTAGCAAAGTCAAAACAGCAATGTCCAAGGCCTCTCTTTACGCAGAACTTCACACCAGCGCTAACATTAGTGCCACCACGTTCAAACCCAATTTGCTTGTCAGCGGGGATGATTGCACACTGAAATGTGTGCTCAGATACATATTTCTTTGGATTTCACTCCTACTGTAATATTTTAATCCTTTACTATGAATCTTAATCGTGACATCTTTTTCTCCCATTAAGCGTCTCACGGGAATTTTGTTTACTAATTCCTCAACTGACAAAGGAATACCTCCGGCCTCCCAAGTTCTTTCAGAAAAGCGGCGTCAGATCTGCCCCTCTGGTGCAGCATCAGCAAGACCAAACAGAAACAGAAGGTGCTTCGTGTGCTCTTCTTCATATTAGTCCTGTGAACCGTGCAAATATTCATACAGATGAATATTTGCTAGGCCAGAACATTTATCAGCAGACTCCATTTCAACAGCACAGTACCTGTGGGGAAGTCTGTAAGAGAAGAGAGGTCATCAAAGAGGTTTATTCCCAGACAGTTCTGCCAATCACACATGGCGTAAGACCTTAGGAATCTTAACAGCACGGTCCAAATGGGCTTCAGATACTTGTGGAGTGCGGGTAGCCAACGGCAATTTGGTGTTGAAGAGAATCCACTGTACGTATTTTGCAAAACTCCAGGTTTTTCACCAAAACAGCAGATAGCTAGCAGAACCTCTAAAAAGCCCACTGTTCCACCTTTTTTTTTCTTTTTTCTCCGCACCTAAGCTGAATACTGGGAATTCGGTACCCTGGTAGTGGGTGGAAAGACCACGTTTCTGACAGAGGAAGGCTGTAGGTAAGCTCAAGGTGGGCTCTGCCTGCCCTTGCGGTCTTTACGCCAAGAACAGGGGCACCGAGGCTGTGGTCAGAGTTACCCGTGGAGAACTCTGGAGGGTCAGGAGGGCCACTTTGGAACAGTTAGTGTCAAAAGTTGTCTGTCAGATCTCATACTGTTCGGCCCACGCAGTCATGTTTTCAAGATGGAGCAAAATTGCTACTACCTTCCGCCCAGGCAACAGGCTCTCCTAAGCCAGGGGCTGATTTTGCATTCTAAACCTTGGAAATGGAGTTTAAATCGGTTGAGGGCAGGATTGTCTTTGTTCTGTTTGTACAGAGCCTAAGCACAGCAAACGCCAGCCCATGGTCTGGTTCTTACGTGCAGCGGTGGTGTGGAAGGCCGGATATCCACCTCAAAAATTAACTTTATTTCCTACTGAAAAGCCCCGTCATCGCCTTTTCCGTGCTCCGGCACCGAAAAGAGTTTGGTTTGTGTCAGTCATGGGTGACTCCTTGGGGTGTACACACCTCTCACCAGATTATGCACCGAGGCTGCCAGTTATTTCTGTTTGCAGACCACCTTAGTTACCCTTTTAAATATTGTGCCTCTCATTGTCACAATCTTTCAACTCTTTCAAAGTCGTCGTGATGATTTCCTAGAGTCTGTTTCTCCTGTATTAACATGACCGATCCAAGTATATTAAAGAATTTCTCTTTTATATTCCAGCCTGAATATCAGTATTTGACGAACAAACAGGTTGTCTTACTGATAGAAGTTGTTGGTGCACAGAAGGCATTTTATTTCTGACTCTCTTTGGTATTTTAACAAGGGCAATCAACTTAATTCCACATTCCCTTGTGAGATTTTGCCTTCTGGGTAAAGAACATCCTTTACCTCCCCTTCTCCCCCTTTTCCCAAACAATCTTCTGCTGTGCTGGGAAGATGGAATGTATAGGTGATATCCCTTTCAGAAAATATATCCATAATATATCACAAGTATTGTCATTATGATGTATTAATGTAATGCATCATCAGAGAGCTGTCAGGGTGAAGATTTATTACTCTGAAATAAGTTATGGTGAGACACTGGGGAGTGGGTTGACAGCATTTTTGTTTATTTTTCTAAATTAAGGACTTTTAAAGTAAGTTTAAAAATCCCTTACCTTCATGAAGTAGTAGGGGTGGGAGGGTCACAGAAAAGAGGACTTGAATCAAAAACACCAGAAGGGCTCAGGAGGCCTCATAGAATAAGAATGTAATATTTTTTCCCCCAGGTAGTTTCGACAAGGTCTGCAAAGTTTAGTTTTCCAGCTTAGATGAGAGCTACAGTGGGCAGTCTGAGTCATTTTAATCAGCCCAAACTGGACTTTATTGTTGCTTCTTTAAAGGAAAATGGAGTCTCCAAAGCATGAGGACTTGGGCGAAAAAAGGCAAACCAGGCTACAAATGGTCTACAGATAATTGCAGTTTAGAACAAAAGTCTATTCCCTTTTCCAGGTGTGTCCAGCGGACTTATCGTAAACCTGATGCAAACGCACTGAAATGAGTGAGAGCTTTTCAGCAGGTTTGCACGGACTTTGGATCGAGCCCCTTCCCTGCCTCACGCGGTGAAGCCATGAAACTTGGCACATTTATAGCATTGTAACATAAAGCCATCTGTGTACAAGTACAAACTTTTCCTTATTGCCAAAGCGCTTAATGTAATTACAATCAGGCTTGCTTCTCCTCTGCTCCGTTCATCCATATGCCGGGATGGAGGAAAACTTGCGCTGGTAAAGAATCCCGCAGCGTCTGAGTTTGCGTGCTGCTTACAGCGGCGTACGTTGCTAACCTTGTAAATCTTAAACACTTTTGCATTTTAAGGAACACACGTAAAGTTACAGACTGTCTTACGGGGGAAACTGGTAAGAGAAATAGGCCAAAAAGCTCAGCCTGGATTCTTTTCTCGCTGTCTACAGACACCTGACTTAGGAGCTCAGTTGCCCTTGCTTCCCCGCATCGTCGATGAAGACTCAGAGGTGTTAGAGAGTTTGGGTCCCTAAGATGGAAAGTGCCTTCAGGAGGTGACTTGTACTCTTTACCAGCTAGAAAATGAACGCAGAGCTCCTCTTCACCTTGTTCACCGCCTAAAGAAGGTTGTGTTAATCCTGAGTGTCGCTTCCCCAGGCTGTCCCAGTCCATAAGCAGCTGCAAAGTAGTTGTTTCCTCTTATGAGTCACTCTGTGTTGACTTCAGTTATTGCCAAACACGATGTTATCCCGTGGCATTTATTGTGTTTCCTCTATCATGGTGTTTGCATGCGGTTTCTTTGATACAGAATATAATATTGGTCAGTGTAAGTTAAACACCAAGGTTGCTTATAGGTTAATGAATGCACTGTCCTTGTTGCTGACTGACATAATTACTGATAGGTGGTATGCTGAACTTGACCCTACAGCCCATAGACGTGTCGTTGACTTTATCGGTGGGGGTGGTATATTCGAAAGGAATATTAACATTAAAAAGTAAACGTATGCAGTGGATGCCTTTGCAGGAGCAGGGAATAAGTTTTCAGGAAAAAAAAAATGCGGAAGGCAAAAAGGTGGTTATGCCAGAAAAGTCCACAAATTTCTCTTTCTGAAGGAAAATAATGATAAGCTGCTTAATTTTGGCCAATTTTAGGAAGAGAGTTTAATTAATTACCTAAAATGTAGGTGTGAAATGAGTGCTAAAGTGATGCAGATTACCGCTACCAAAAGTCCTTTGTAAACTGCGCTGTTATCAGGTCCAGGAAAAAACCTTTCCTCCTCCATAAACTTCAGAACAGTTCAATTGTGTGTAGTGACAGAGATACGTTGGGTCAAGCCGAATTTATTTTGAGATATTCTCAGAAATGGGTATATACAGATGCTTCTAAAGCCCCTGTACTTTGCAGATGCCAAATTACCTGTTTCTGCACATACAGAAGGCTCCAACGGGCTGGGTTGGTTAAACACGCTTATGGTTAAAAATGAACTGCTGTCTATGGACACTGTATGTCCATCTCAAATACAGCAGGGGTTTTAAGGGCACATTTTTAATTGTTGTAACTAGTCAAAAATTTTCTTAGCATGTACTCGTGATCAACTCATCTGCTTCATGGAAGAAGGTGGGCCTGGTCCTCTGTAGTGTCGGGGGATGAGCTTGTAGGATTGTAGGTCATTGAGGGAAGATTTGTGTTGGGATTTATAGTCTGTGGATAATAGTTGCTTTCCTAATTTTGTGGTGCCAAAGGAAAGCGCTTCTGATTCATGCTGCAAGCGGTAAGAGGCAAACAAGTCTTTCGTTTGAAGGTTCCTAGGGAAGGTTGTCGTGTATGCTACAAATCAGAAGCTTTAAGTGCTTGCGTTGCGTAGAGGTTGGAGTTACAAGAGTTTTGCCCAAACTCCCGTCCCCTCTGTGAGTAGGGTTTCGCTCAAATGTAGTATCTGCGGTGGTTGCTGCTCAGATCACCAGTTAACACAATCTTCGGTCAGTAAGTTTTAAAGAAGGTAAAACATCTTGGAGAGACCATATGAAATCTATCATGGCAAACCACTGATAACTCCACATCTTATTAGCTTCAATTAAGTATTTCCATGGGGAACTGTGGAACTGTTTAAAGTCATGATGACACATACACACACTTTGTTCCATCCAAAGAAATAATCTGTTTTCCAGATTTCCAAATAGCCAAGCTATTTTGTTATTGTTTTTTTTCTTTTCCTCCTTTTAAAAGAAATAATTTATAAGAATTTGTCTTGGGCTTGCTGCAGATTTAAAAGGAGAAAAAAGATTTCTTCTGTCCGACTTTTAAATTATATGCATGACCAAAGATAAATATGTTTTTTATTTATAACTGTGGATAGATGCCAAACAAAGCCTTTCATATGACGCACCGCTGCTGTAGTGAAGAAGTACTTAAAACAGTTCCAGTCAAGTTAGGCCCCAAGACTTTTCATGCAACTTCATGCAAAATGGTTAAGACCTTTCATTTATTATTTCTTTTTCCTTTTCTTTTGAACATCTTCAAAGGTTGCAAGTGCAACACACTTAGAGGATGCCAGGCTTCTTCCTGTTGAGCTGAGATGGTCTGAAAACCACATTGAAACATGGGAAACTGCAGCTACCACAGATTGCAGATGAGGGGGGTGGTTTTTTTGCAAGCTGTAGATCTCCCCTGCTCCCCCCCACCCCACATGGTTGGTAACAGTGGGATGAAGGTTATGGATGGAGGCTGGCAGAGCAACGGATTGCTGTGCTGTTATGAGACTGGGATGAATGGACTTGGACAATGCTGCTGAATAGGAGTACTTGTGGAGCTAATACAAACAATTTGTAATTGTCAGAGCTGAAAAGTAAAAACATGATTATAAACTGTGCCTAGGATCAGCTTATGTCAGCTTTAAATGATTTAAAAGTCTAGTGTCTGGAGCTGCATCTTACTTGCCTGTAAAACTCCTTAAAGAAGACTTACATAACCATATAAGCATGTCTCTCCCATCTTGTGTATTTATTATGAAAAGTAACCCTTCGTCTAGCTGACAGGAGACAGGTTTTTAGGACAGATGTGAAACAAAGGCTTGCAGATAAATCACAAAATACGGGATTTCTCAATTTAAATAGAATGAGACAATTGCCCGGTAACAGTAACTCTTTTAGAAACTACTGGTTGTCCGTGTTTTAAGCAAGGAGAAGCTGTGAATAGTTAGGTGCTAACGCACCTCGGTCCCCTGGTGGCTTTGTGCTGCGCCAGGCATGGAAACTGTTTCTGCGAGGATGTGAAGAAAGTCTGTATGGGATGCAAACTTGTGCGAGAGAAGGGAAGGAGCATAAGAAAGCGTCCTCTGTTCCCTAGAGCCTACCATCATTACGCCTGACCCGAGCTCATTATCCCTTGATACCTGCAGCGGACGATGACCTTTGATGACACTGCACAACAGTATGCAAAGGGTTTTTATTTTTGGCTCCTGAAGGCCAAATGTGGTGGCTTCTTCCCAGCGCTGTGTCCAGCCTTCCTTTACTCAAGCCCGTGTACAAAAATTCAAATGCCGCTAAATACTGCTAAGCAACACTGTTTAGGCACTAGGTTACATTTCTAATTTTGCTGGAAGAGCCTCCCTCTTCCCATCACAGAGGAGCCTGGGGTAGGCTGGAAGCAACTAATCTACCATGTAATGAGATAGGTTCCTGTTGACACAAGTCAAGGGCAAAACTATTAAGTCATTAGGGCTAATGTTGTAACATTCTGATACAAAGGCACGGCCTGGGCCTTTCAGATGTACCTCTGACCTTTGAGGATTAAGTTTCTTCGCAGCTTATTTTTGGTACTCAAAATCTGTCTTTTTTTTTTTTTTTTTTTCTTCTTTTTCCTGCTGCTTCGCACGCGTTGATCTTTGGCCCTGTGCGAGGCGCAGCTTGCGCAGCAGCTTCTGCCGTCCTGATTCATCCCAGTTTTGTCAGAGGAAGTAAGGACAGAAAAGACGTCACGTTCTTAATCCCGCAATACGAAGACTACATCACGTATTCCTTTGCGTAGCGCTGCCCCTGTGACAGCTTGGCCCAAGGGGTTGATGGTAGAGGGCAGTCAGGGAAATAGAGGTGGCTCGCAGGGTTCTTCCACAGAGCAGAGAAAGCGAGGATCGCTGAAACCAACCTAGATGTCGTTTAAATATATATAATGTAAACATGCCTTGCTATGGCCCTGTGGTATTTTTGGTAAAGTAACTTTTCTCAAATCTAATTGTTTTGCCAATAACCAGATGATTACTTCAACCACTGTATCCTCCAGCACAGCAGCAGGTCTGCACTTGTTTCACTTCCATTGCGTGGGCAAGGGAAACGCAAAAGGACTCCAAAACTTGTCTTGCTGTCATACTTACTGTCTCTCGGGATCAGTTCACTTAATGTCCACTTTGTAGACTTGTTTAGCTCTGAAATTTTTAGCTTTTCCTTTTATGATTCACTCTCTGAAATAAGGAGCCAAGAAACGGTCCCTCTCGGACCTGTGCTGGGTTCTGTCTCCAGTTACCATCACTCTGAAGGCGTAAGAAAGACCGTAAGAAAGCGTCCAGGTGAATGCTCCAGGTGAAATCAGCTTTACCTACAGGTAAACCTCCTGACCTTCATATGTGATGAACCATTGTTCATTTTCAAGGCGCACGAAGAAACCAAATCAAAGGACACCCCAAGCTGTTGGCTAAGTCCTGTGTCTGAAACTTTTGCCCGAAGTGTTTTAGAGCATATAGACAGGCTGAGAATATACATCAAGGCCTGAGTGACATTGTCAAAGCTACTCACAGTAAGTCATTATTTAACAAGGAAGGCTCATTTTATATGATACTTTTGTTATATAGGAGTGTATTCCATCATGTGGAGCATTCACTAAAAAAAATCTGAGAATGTTTTAAATTTCATTTGTAAGTTGGTTTTGAAGTCTGTCTTGCTTATGCATTTAGCTTGTCCGTTTGGACTACAGGAAAGGGTCCGAGGACCTCTCTCGAGGAAGAGTTAGCAGACCAGTCTTTAAAAAAGGACATTTGGGAAGGAAGGCATCCAGTGAGCTTATGACTATAAGCTGTGGAATGCTATATTTGACAAATTTCTGGTTTATGTTATGTTTGCGTTCAGTATTTTTAAACGCGATTATGATGAGGCAATGTTGTATTTCATTAATTTCTGTTTTCTTTTCTTTTCTGTTCTTTTTGCATTCAGTGATTTTAAATACAACGGTGATGGGGAAAGGGAAGTTGCAGTAACAAAGATTTTGCTCTTAAGCCTGTACATGCCAAGGTAGGTCTGGAACGGATGCTCATGGCTGAATTAATAAACCCTGACTGTAGAGGTTTCGAACATGAATTCTGACAGACCCTTCACTATGACAATACTAGTGGGAGTCACAATAATATCATCTGCTGCTGAACATCGCTAGTATGTGAGCACCGTTGTGCCAAAGGTTAATATGCCAGTTTTATTTCCTTCTCTCTACAGCTATAATTTAAACGAGTTGCACACATAAGTGATGTTATATGCATAGGGTTTTGCATTAAGTTTGCTATGTCAGATTTGTTTATAAAAATCATATTTTGAACCACTTGCCCAGGGGCTCCGTTCCGGGGAGCTGCAAGCTGATTTCTTTTAAAGAGGTAGTTTTCATTTTCCGTGACCTTTCAATGGAGATTTTGGAGCTGGGAAGAGGGAGCGCAGCTTTAAAATTAGCACTTGCCCAGGTTTACAATTAGGTTTAATTACTGAGCAACAGAGAGTTGAATCTAGTTCTACATGTGTGCCACACGACCCTTTCCATACCTTACCGGGACTGGAAAGGGCCCCCTGCCTCTCTTGGGGAAAATTGCTTCCCAACATTTTGGAGACCGTTTACAATGTTTTTGTTCCTATGCTGCAATGCTAACGTTGCCCATAAACCTAATAGTCACGCAGTAGTTAATAAGGGGCAGAAAGTTTTATAGGCTTTTCCGCAGTTGTTAAAATCCTGCTACTGCAATTTAGGTCGTAGCCGCACAAAACCGATCAGTTGTGAAAAATAAGGCACTCTATATCGGGGTATTCTTGGAAATCGATGGAAGAGAGGACCTCTCCTGAGCATCTTGCTCAACGTAATGAACTTGGGGATTATTTAAATGGCTTGGCTTGTAATATAAACACTCCAGGGCTTGCCAGCAGTGCACCTCCAGGATTTGTGGCTTTTCTACAAAAAATCATTTTGGTTTGGGTTTTGTTTTTTTTTTTTTTCAGAATCCATTGCAATTAGCGGCACTATGGCAAAGGATGATTTATCAAATTGCCTTTCAGTAACAAAAAATAGAATCCATTAATGATGTTGCAAACGTATTTTTAGTCAGGTTTGGCAAGAAGCATTTTCTAGCTGTCTTTCTGTTACATTATGCAAACTAAAAACATTCCCAGGGTACCAGCTGAATCGTCCTTTGTGCTGTTGTAGACCTCCAGAAGAGTTTTGACCTTCTCCTGCTAGAAGACACGCTGATATTCGTCACCGCACCAGTGGCAATGAGGTACTTCTCTAAGTTAGTAAGATTTCTAGAATCAAACCTGAAGTGAAATGGGCTCAAATGTAATTGGGGATTGACTGCTAGTACCTGTTGGGTACACACTCACTCCAGTTCCTTAACCACATCACCAGGGAGCGGGAAAGGCTGGAGCTTGGACAGTGGTCAGTGGAAGGTAGTGGCAGCTCTGAAACAGCTCTGAAAAGTAACAGTTCACAAATTTCTCTAAATAAAAAGAATTTTCCATTAATGAGCCTCGGCTAATAGCTAATGTATTACGTTAAAAAAAAAAAAAAAAAAAGGAATAAAATTGCAGCCGTCTTTAGTTCAGAATATTTTTCTCAGGAGGTACCTGTTCCACCAGTACATGGAAAACTAGCGTAGAGATTATTACACAGTAGCGAAGAGTGGTGGGGGAGAGGAATAAGCAAAAGCTTATTTGTTTCAAAATTGGAGTCCTGTGGACACCGTGAGCTCTGAAGCGCAGTGACACTGCGTGCTGGCTAAAAGGGCAGAGTATGTAATTACTAATCCCTAATTACTTGGCTGCCATAACTGTACTTCAGTGCTTAAGATGTTCAGATGTCCTTTAGATTTCACCTTCTGCCCGTGTTGCTTGGGGTTGCAGTGTGTTCTGAGCTTTCTGTAACATTTCTAAAATGCATTTTCCCCTGGATTAACGGTGCATACTCTGCAACTTACATCTTACCACTGTTCTCCCCCGCCATCCCCGAGAAGAAGGTTAAGGGCTGTCATGGATGAGCTTCGCGCTACCAACCCATCGGGGTTTGCATCCGCTGAAAACTGGGTGCAGTCGACGGAGTGGAAATCCGTGGGCTTGGCGTTGGATTTAGTGGGACTTTTGAATGCAGGGAACAGAGAATTTAACAATGACAGAAGCGAAGGGTGTGTTGTGTCCGTGGCGGGCGGACACTTTGACGAGAAGTGTCCGTGAACGGGGATGGAGCTCCACACTTACTCCCCTGGGCACTGTGCCGAAGCGTTACCCAAATACAGCCCAATTACACTGCCACCGTACTATAATAGAAGTCTAAAAAGGAAATGGTACTATCCACTGAGTAATTTCTGACCCGTTGCATGATTACACTACTGGATTCATTCTGAAGCACATATATGGGAGTACCCTTGTAATTATCTGTCTAAAAATACAGCACTGCCATTTCTGGGTTGGTTTTTGAGGAGCGGTTGCATAAAACTTTTATCGAGATGCTTAATACGCTGTGCCGTGCTCTTCTTGGGCTGGGTCGTTAATGGGAAAATGAACTCGGCGTCGCCGCGGTTGCAGCTCTGGCACACTCAGTGCTCTCTACGTGATTCCGCACAACGCCTCTGAAATTCCCGCGGCCGGCAGGCGGGATGCTGGTGGAGCGGGAAGGGGTAGGAAGTAGAAGCATGTCCCTGCGCCTGCCCGTTCCCACGCAGCTTCCTGGCTTCCCGGAGCCTTCCACGCCTGGGCTGGTGCCTAATACTTTTCTCCTTAACCACTGGGGTAAACCAGAACATCCTCCTTGTTATCTTGAATAAGCTGTGGAGAGAGCAGAGGAGGAACTCCTTTCCTGAGGTGCTCCTGAACTCCCTATGACTATAGATAATCCTTCAGTATAGGTTTGCCCCAAAGGTAGTCTGCCGCTGACTGACAGGCTGCTCCTAGCAAGAAGTCAAGCAGTACCTTCCAGTCCCGAAAGGGGCCACAGGAGAACTGGGGAGGGACTTTTTACAAGGGCAAGGAGTGATAGGATGAGGGGGAACAGTTTTAAACTGATAGAGGGGAGATTTGGATTAGATATCAGGAAGAAATTTTTCACTCTGAGGGTGGTGAGCCCCTGGGGCAGGGTGCCCCAAGCAGCTCTGGCTGCCCCATCCCTGGAGGTGTCCAAGGCCAGGTTGGACGGGGCTTGGAGCAACCTGGGCTGGTGGGAGGTGTCCCTGCCCAGGGCAGGGGGGTGGAACGAGATTATCTTCAAGGTCCCTTCCAACCTAAACCATTCTATGATTCTACGATTGCTCTGAAAAACAGACTTGTCTTCATGCGGTAAGTTTGTTCTCATAAATGTTGATCCCAAAACCACTGAAATCAAGAGTGTTTTGAAGTTGATTTCTATGGTCTGGAGATTAGATTTCACTGCCTTTTCAACCCTGGATCTCACTAGTTCCTGACCACCTCGCTCTGGCTCTTTTTTTCACTACTGCAGGGAAAAAAAAGATGCTATTTAACATGATGAGATCTAAATAACTGGGCACCATGCATGGAAACTCCAGCTGTTTTGTTAGCCCCATTTCACAGAGAAAGAAGCTGTATCTGAAATGATACCTCCAAACTGCAGCAAAGCTGAGAATAGAATCCAAGTTGCATTCTGTAGAGATCCTCATCCAAGGAAATATTTCAGCCTCATTTTCATTTGCAGGTATTTCCAAACATCTTGCCTTATTCTTAGTTATTTGCAAATGCAGCTGTGAACTGGAAATGCTTCATGTTCCTTTTCCTGTCGCATTACTTCTCTTTCATTTTCTTTTCTTTGTTAGTTGGAGTCATTAACAGTTTGTGAACAAATCCATTATGGGTAAAAATATACCAATAGGTAATCGATCCTTTTTATTTTCGTGCTGGTTGAGATAGAACACTACAGAGAAAATGCACTGCTATTTTTCAAACCAAAATGGAATGTTTTTTTTTTTTTTTCTAAAACTGAACTGACTTAGAAGCCTCAATCCTCGTAACTTTGCCTAAGAGTTGCGGTTCTTCAAAAAGAGACCCGAGACCCTTCTCAGATTTTTCCGTTACTGAGGAAGCATCCTTCGTTCAGCAACCAGTCAGGGCAGGCACTTGGAGAGCTACATTGCAGGTGACACTTTGGAATCGTCGTTTTTCGGTATTTATCAACCGCTGCATTTTCAGCTTGAAGGTACCGATGTTTTTGTGTCGCGTAATAAATTACAGAATGTTTACATGCAATTAGGTATGTGCCTACGGAGGAGAAGACACTGGGAAACAGGATTTTCCAGAGGCGGTAGGTAGTTCAGAGGCCCAGAGCCACTGCAGGAGCTGTTGTCAGGGAGGACTGAGTGGCAGTTCTAATTACCAGTGTCTACACAGGTTTCTCATAGGAAGATACAAGCTGTCACGATCCCTTGCCAATCACATGAGAACTGACCTAGGGAGAACATCAACTGAAGGTGAGTGTACATGTCCAATAAATTCAGTCCCCGCTGCATTAGCTTATTTTTAGGATTGTCCTGAAAAGCCGTTCAGCCTGTATCATAAAACCTTCAACTGAGCAGAAAATATACAGAATGGTGATGACTTTAAATTTGGGTTCATGCCCCAGAGGGCATGAATTCATAGTATTCGGATGTGATTTGATAATGTACTGGATGCTGAGGGAACGCAGATTCTCTAGACGAGTTCATAAGGACAGAGCATTTATGCAATGTCGATGCTCTCCTAATCAAAGGAAGCAAAAGAAACTTTATTCTTAATTTTACTGCAAATGTTATTCTTAAGTTGCACTGAAACTGTGCTTTTTATATGAGATAGTTCTCAGAAACGGAGTGTTTAAAGTGAGGGCATAAATTTATGCATGCAACGGTTGCGCCGTTTTCTGATTTTTCACCTTCTTCCATTGAATCTATTAGAGACTCGTTCTTGAACATAGTTTAGACAATACACGTGTCACAAGCAATGATGAATCAAAGAAAGAAAGCATCCAGAAAGGGAAGCTAACTAGACAGGTAGGCCCTCATCAGCATCACATTCTGTTCTGCAGCTACAATAACAATAATTGAGTCAGACACATGGATTTTAAGTGCCTCTTAAAGAGGAAAGTTAGGGAGAGACACTGCGGAAAGAAAATTATATACTGAAATGTGGCATCTCAGTTTTGCAGCTGCCAACCTTGTTCTGGCGGTAGCCACAGCTGTTGCCTTTTCTTCTAAACTTAGCAGGGGACGGGTGAAACTAAAGAGAAGCGGCGCAGGCGCTTCAGCTGATAAGGAGGTGCGGGGCCAAGTCCCTCGGTGTAATCAAAGGAAACCTTTAATTAGTTTGAACTCTTGAGAGAGAGGTATTTTATTTGTGCGGGCAGAAGGTGACACCCGGGGGAGATGTGGGCTTGCTCCACGTGGATGGATGCGCTCTCGGGATGCTCCTCGGCAGCCCTTCTTGCACCGATTAGGTTTTTTCTAGTTTTGCTGTTTTGCCTCTTGCGTTTTGTCCATCTTGGGCAGCAAACCTCCTCAGTGTCAACTTTCCCAATGGCCGAAGGGGAATATTTGTCCAAAAAAGGAGGAAATCTAGTCTCTGGTTTTGCTGCTGATTGAATATGGTCTTTTAGCATGTGGTCCTCAACCCCGAAGTCAAACCTGGTGGATTTCAAATCTCAACCGATGAAAAGCACAGGCTTGTTATAGCAGAACTTAATGTCATTGGTGCCAGTTTTCAGTAAGAGTCTTGCAATGCTCTGACTGAATTTGTATGTGGATTTTTTTTATTTTTTAAGTGTCAGCTTTGGATGGCATGAGACAAAGTACAAACATTAACTTCCTTTTTTTTCCCCCTGCTCTTGGGGTTGCAGAAGAAAATGTGAAGACGTGACCCAACATTCAAAACAAAATGCAAAGACCAAAAAAAAATCATCCATCATTTCAGTATTTTTTTTTAATGCACTCTTACACTTAAAAGCCCGTTCTCTGCTTTTTGAAGTCCTGGCTTGGGATTTTTGAGTGCTTTGTCTTTCCACGTGACAGTCACCTGCCAGTTACCCAAATGATTTGGGGGGGTGAACAAAATGTAGATGTGGGTAACGGAAGACGCTTTTTCCCCCAAGTCACATACTCCATAGTAATCTGGGCCTCAGCATAAGGGCATGAAGGGTGTTTATGGTGCTGATGTAACATCGGAGGACTGTAAGAACACCAAACCTGGTGCGGGTTTGACCTAAAAGAAATAGTCCTGGGGCAGAGTTACCTGCTGAA
>NW_009648143.1:243804-271055 GCF_000708025.1 Charadrius vociferus | reverse complement strand
GCTGAACGTCTTTCAGCTTGAAGGGATGCAGTTGGCGCCCAACACAAAGGCTGGGAGTGATTTAACATGAGGTATGGATAAGCAGGAGAAAAGTGGGAGTATAACTTACCCGACAATATAGATGCAGCCTGTACTTACCTTATGGTTCAGCTTCACCAGGAGGTTCCTTCACCAGGATTCCTAGCACCCAGGAGGATGATGCTCGTTGATGCTGAACTATTGTATGAGCCACTGACTGCGAAGGAAAGAAGGTCCTGAGGAAACAGAGGAAACGTGGATGTTTGTGTCATATACAGAAAATTCAGCCTGGCCTGCATGCCAGATGGTATCCTTCCATCTGGTGAAGCTGAAGATGCTGAGAACAAGGATAGAAGGAAGGGGACCATACCCCAGTTAGATCTAGGCAAAATATGTAGTTGAATGAAATAAAATATTTCTTGCAAAATGATTAATGAAGACTAGAGCTCATAACTCCTAGGGTAATTTTGTCACTTTTATCTTCAGGGTGGAGATCACTACATGCCAGGCTGCATTCCTTCATAGCATCTGAATCATTCTTATTGTCTCCACAAGCTGAAAATGAGAAACAGACTGGCAGGAAAGTTAAAATTTTCAAGGTGGAATTTGCAGAGAATAGCCTGATTTTTTTTATTATTTTTTTTTTTTAGATTAAAAGTTCCTGTTGCATTTTTGCAGACAATAATACACTGGATTTTATGATTCCTCTATTTCAAACAAGACTGGAGTTTCCTATCTTTTGAAGAGAAATAAGAGCACCTGAAAAAAAGGGCTTACTCCAGTGCTGTCTATATCCAGCCTGGCTTTCTGTGAGCTGCACAGGGAAGAAATATTTCCAAGGCACCAGTGGTTGCCATATCCTGTATGCAAAAAGATTCCATAAATGTCTGAAAACAGATGGAATGCAACTTTGGAGGAATAAATGGATTTTTAATTTTCTGAACATTTTGGATTCCATCTGGTTGAAGTAACTAAGTGACCTAGTAGAATACTTTTACCTTTCTTGTAGAATAGATAGAAACACAGCTTGCATTGCTATGACTGACACATTCCCCATTAATACACGGGGTTTTCTTGCTCGTACATTTGCTTACTTTTAACTCTTTCAACTGCGTGACAAGGGATACCTGATGCACCTCTTCCTGAATGTTGGCCCTCCCTCAATTCATGATTTGGCCTTGCAGCTAGCGAGGAGGAACTCTAAAGGATCTGCTTAAGCTCACCTGACAGGAGTAGGAGCCTAAAGAGATAAGAACATACCTTAGACTTACCTCCATTATTTATTTTTTTTTGCTGCAAGAGTTGGCACATGTCAAAAAGAAAAAAAAAAAACAAAAACAAAAACAAAACCCCATATGCTTGATTTTCTGTCTTGTTTAAAGGCAAAGAATAAGAAGGAGTAGAGGCTTTGTATACAGGTACCAATAAGATGGTTTATTTCTGTTTATTGCTCTTTTCGTTACTGCTATTTAGGATGTTGTTAAACAAATAAGAATAAATACACGTGTGTTTTTAAACAGGAAATGAGCATTTCGCTATGAATAGGAAATAGAGGCAACTTGAACTCACAAGAAAGAAGTCATAAGCTATACTACTGTATATAAAAAAAGGGAGACGTAGGTTTATGGAAAAGACACCATTTTCCTGCCTGCCTCAGTCAAAGCTGAAAAGCAAATCTGTTCACCCTCCTTGAGAGAGAAGCTGAGTCTTTGGAATCACTAATATTAAGCCTGTACTTATTAGTTGCCCTGTTTATGAAGCTGATTATTTATGATTGCCAGTCAGAAAGTTGTACTGAGAATAACTATTCCCATGCTGATAAGTTCATAAGCAATACTTAGTAGGATATTGACAATGTGTTTGGTATTAGTTTTCATACTTTTTGGCACTTTGGAACATTTCTCAGGGTTCTTGCTATGAATATGGATGAAACATTCCAAAGAATGAGGAATAACAGCCCTTTTTTCTTTTTTCTTTTTTAAGGGACAGTAGTGAGACTGTTTTCCACTTGTGGAAGCAAGTATATTTGCGTTTCATTAAAAGCCGTTGCATTTTAGGATCACAAGTTTCAGTCTAGCACAAAGCCCAGAAACATTGAAAGATTTCACTTTTGCCTGACACATTAATGCGATGTAAAAAGCGTGTTTGCTCAGTCCTTAATAGGACAAAATATAGCATTTCCACTGCAAAGAACTTTTATGTAAATCTCTGGTCACTGTAACCCCGTAATTCAAACTAGGCTTGTTTCTTTTCCCTGAAATTTGTGATTATGAACTTCTGACGGCTGGCAGGAACACACGCTGCTGCTGCCAGCAAAACTCTGGACGCAGCGCAGTCCTGTTTGGAGCATCTTTTGCTGGGATCCTGTGATAAGCTTGCCTTGTATGGCATCGAGACAATTGAATTCTCCTTTGCATTATACACTTACATAATGGCATTACCGTCTCTGAAGCCTTTTTGCCCCCAGAAATGATTAAAACTGTTGTTAGGCAAATTTGGACTCAGTAGTCACACTTAGACCTCCTTACACAGGATGGAAGTGGCTGAAAGACTCACTGGCTGTGAGCGTGGGGTGTTTGCTGTTTTGGGATTTTCTGAGAGTTTAGAGTTTTGTAAAAGAGAAGTCTGTATCCTACTAATAGTACCGATCACAAGTTCTCTCATTTGTATAATTGAGAAAATGACCAATATAATGAAAACAGCTCCGTCTAAATAAGTTCTCTATCGGCAGTTAATAAAATAGTACCTACCCTCAGAGACCTGGAATTTCTCTGCAAACGCTCTTAGTTAAACAAAGCATTTTGTGTACCTACAGTAAATGTGGTATTTATTTTTTCATTATTCATGAAACAACTTTAATGTCACTGCTGATTTTCCTGGTAGGATGTTCAGCTCCGGCATACCGGAGCTCATGCTGAGTTGTAGCTGAAGATGTCATTCACAATAAACATGAGCTGCTGTGACAATACGATGGCAGAAGGTGAAGAATCTCTTTTCTTGTGCAAGGGCGTGCATGTGTCTCTCTCTGTGTGCGAGAGGGAGAGAAAGAGAGAGATTTGATTGTGTTTACAAGATTCATTCGCGGCACAGCAGGCAGCAGTCACATTGTAATATTCACCTTAACACAGATAATTTGATTTTCAACCCGGTTATCATGCATTTAGACATAACGATACATGAAAATATATGCTTTAGCAGTGCATTTTAAACAAGGTTGCACACTTTAAGTCGAAATGTATTAGAGGTGAGCGTTGATTTTTTCGCAGACGCAGAAGTCCCGAAAAGCACCATTCAGCGTATGTTACACAATTACTAAGAGGAAAGCGAATTCTAATGGGTGAGTCTCAGGGACTGCTACCATTTCTGGGCTGAACTCTGCAGGATGGGCTTCCCCAAATTTGACATCTCTAAAGGTGTAAAAGTTTTTTCCCATTTGAGAGCCTCAGACACTCATGGAATTTCTTTTCTGAGTCCCAGGTTGTCTCCTGACTGGAAAACGAAGAGTCAAAAAGTCCCATGGCCTTTCTGCCCTTTACACTGAAAGGAAAATGAACTGCCTGGTCATAGGACAAATGTTGTCTTGGGTCACCATCAAGATCCTGACCTGCCTAACTGATGTGACATGGGGAAAGAGGTACGTTGATGCTCGTCAAGAACAGAGCCTCATTACTGCATCCTGGAGAAGCCTGAGAGATAAGGGCATCTATCAGCAATTTAATTATAGTCGTACCACACTAGCATTGCATGCAAGGCAAACAGGAATCTGCTGTTTGCACTGCGAGATTTCAAGCTCAACTTAAATCTGAAGAGGGTGGACGTGGTTGGGCATGATTTTGTGAATCACCAACAGCAAACAAAAGCAGGCAGAATTCTCCTGAAGTCAACAGAGTTGAGCGTGTTTATACGGATGGGGCGTTTGGCCCAAATCCAGTAGGAGTCTTTGCAGTATCGCACCTCTGAATCTTCTGAGGTTTTCTTAGAGTCATTAATATTGAGGCTGTATGGTACCCAAGGTAATTATCCATTACTGCTTGGGCCTGGCCCAGGAATTATTCCCCAACATGTTGCCTCATTAGTATAATATAATGCAAAGAACAAAAACAAACGAGAACCTAGGAAAATAAGGGTGCTAAGAGGAGAAGAGTGTGAAGAAAACAAACACAGCGGGGTGAGGTCCTCCAAGGGTGTAAAATCAGTGCAGCGCTATCACCTTCCACGAGGCTCTGCCAGTTTACACCCTGTGATGCTCTGGCCCGTGATTATTAGGAAAGTATGTTGTTGATATGCTCTATAATGGCTTCCATTACCAGCCCATGCTAAAAGAAGCAGCTGGTGAAAGTTATGTTTATGTTCCGCAGATGGATCAGCGAGGGCAGAGACATCGCTGTGTCTGGTAAACAGGTGTTTGACTTTCCATTCGCTAGCTAGCCAGAAGAAGCCAGATTCTCGGTGAGGGGTGTAGGCAAAGGAGATCAATTTAGTTGTTGCAAAGGAAGAAACAAGTCTTTTTCGTTGCACTGTACTTTCTTTTTAAACGGGGAGTAGCGTCCTCAAAGGAATCTTGCCTTTAATTGGCATAGTGATGGCCTTTAATTGGCATCTTAAGTGATAGGGAAGAAAAATTAGCGTCGGTGAAAAAAATCCCCAAACTGATGGGGGTATTCAAATGTCTCACCTCCTTCCTTTCCTGCTCACAGAAGGAGGAAGCGCTTTGGCTTCAGACACAGCGAAAGGTGCCTATAATGGACGCAAAACTTCCCCTGCCAGAGGAGGAGCTTCACCAGTTGCTGCAGCGCAGAACAGGACTAGTTGAAATTACCGTAGAGTTTAGCTAAGCCTTTACTGGGAGGTGGAAATATAATAATCTTTTTTAATAAGAGATGTTTTGCAAACCAATTCCAACACCTGTAAATTCAATACTTAGGGGTGCACAGCCAGTGCAGAAGGAGAACAATTGCTTTTCAGCTTGCTCAAAATAAACCATTTATTTTGACTGTGTTTATTCATTTCTGATTGCTCAGAAAACCAGAAAGCGTCTGAGATTTTTTTCTGCGCTCCGGATGACAAATGCTTCTAGATGGAAGAATGACAACATGTAAATTCCTGGGTGAGTATCGTTCAGGCTAAAATTCCTTAAACTCTGAGGGTTTGGGAGCATTTTCACGGACACCCAGCAGTAGGCTGGATCCTCATTAATAACTAGTATTATGACTCTGTGAATCATAGGGATCCAGATTCAGCACTTCTGGTTGCAAATCAGGTTATTATTTTACTCTTTGACCAGCTCTAGGGAAAGCTCCTTAATATGTAATGCAAAGAAGTAGCCTAAGGGAATAGAGCAGGCTGGCAGCATTTGCCTACAACTTTCCCACACTGCTATCGGGTGTTGATCCTTCTGGAAGAAGGTTAAACGCGTCCTGCTGAGTCCTTGAAACTGGCGGCCAAGGTGGCCACAAGTGGTTCTCCAAGGCAAGAGGTGACCCGGGGGAGCCGGAAGACCAGCTGAGACGGCTGGAGAACCCCGGGTAGATCTGAAGAGAAGTTCGCCCTCAGCATTGTTAACTCGTTATCACAGCTCTTTTATTGAAACCAAACTCCTCAAAGGAGCAGCTTTGGAATCGGTGCGTTATGTTGGGAAGGTAGCTGTTTAAATGAAGTGTGAGCAGCGCGTGGTTTTGAGCTTCTGTTGTCGATGTAATCTATGAAGGAATAGCGAGAGCAGCAGGTGTTGTCGAAATTTATGGAGGAGCAGCAAGCCCAGGCGGCAGCCCCACAGGAAGAGCAGCGACAGTTACCGCAGCAGATGGTCTGGAGAATTATGAACGTGGGACCTATCCCCAGCTGCCCCTATAACCCAGGCCTTGAGCAGGAACCAACAAGACGTTGACTCCAGGCCTACGTGGTCAACTTGAGCAGCGAGACTGGTGGCTGCCGGCGGAACCAGCCACTCTAGATCCATGCTGAAGAAGCCTGACCCAAGCTGTGCATATTGATCTCTGAGCAGTGGTTCTGCTGCCGACTAGGAGAGGTACATCTTGAACCAGTTGGGAATCCCAGAATAGAAGTACTGATAAAGGCTCATGGAGGAATTTAACTACCCAGACATCTGTTGAGTAACAAATACAGCTGAACATGCATCATCGCAGAGGTTCCTAAATTATAGTGAAGACAACTTTATGATCCAGAAAGTAGAGACTCCTGAGGAGAAGCCATCCTGGATCTACAGGAGTATATTAATGAAATTTGCAGATGAAACTTTGCAAGTGCGTTAAAAATACAGCAGCGCTGTGTTTTAGGATTGACTTCAGCAGAGTATCGTATGCCTTTAGAACGGACCGTCTTCTCATCCATTTATTAATTTTTACTGTTTCACAAGGAAACGAAAGTTCAAGCTTACCTTCTCCTGTCTTTAAACCTGTTTGCGTCATCCTTGCGTGCCAGACATTTGAGATCTTCAGGCTCTTTAACCAACATACGTTGCAAACATCTCTCTTGGACAACAGATAGCTCATGGCAGAGACCGAGTGAATTAGAAAAATGGATAGATAATAGCACTATGCCAGTTCCCTTCAAAAATGCAAGTGCATACCTTTGCAGAAAAAACATCATTTGAAACAAATGTTGAAGAGGATGAGGACTCTTAAGAAGCAGAAATATTGAAAAGATAATAATGAACAGCAAATAAGGCATGAGTTTTCAATAAGGCGCAATGGCAAAGGAGGCCTATAAAATTTTGGAGTACAAACAAAGAGATATTACATCACAGAGTAAAGTTCAAATAGGGCTTCCCTCCACCACCACCACCCCCTTGTTGGTTTTGGGAGATATAAAATAGGCTAGTGCCCGAAATGAGCAACAAAAAGGTTACACTGATTATAACTATGAACTTCTGACAGTAAGACGTACGAATTTTTGAAAAATCTTCTAGAAGTTTTGATTTACAATGACAGTTACTGGAGAAAAAAAAAAAAAAGGCAAACCAAACAAAAAGCCCACAAAACTTGATTTTTCTCCTGAAACAAGGGAATCTCTGAAATCTTAGGGGGGAAAATTCTCTTTAAATTTCTCACATAAATCAGCTGATCTTTGCCATCCTCAAAGAAAAAGCAGCCCTGAATGAATCCCGCTTCATTCCTCAGATTCAATACAGGGATAATGCCAGGTTTACTCTCTAATGATTCATTTCCTTACATCTGGAGAATGTGTCTTTTGAAAATTTAGGGGAAAAAAAACCCCAAGGTTTGGGGTTTTTTTTTCCCCCTCTCTTGCCAAGTTTTAATTTGATGCATTTATTTTTTCATTACTGTTCTGTCCCAAAGTTTATCGTCTCAAACACTACGCAGCAAAATCTTTTTCTCATCTCTTCAGGAAGGTAACGTTTCAATTTACATTTGTAATAGCGGGGTATGATCATCTCAGCGGGATGGTAACCTTAGTAATCTTCCTGCTAAAAACCTGTTCATTAGCTTTATGATAAAATATGCCCGGGTTATAAATATTTCCAGAAAAGAAAAGAACTTTTCACTTGTCTACATTAATGCTGACATCTGCTATAGGTCACATAGAGAGAGAAATCTACCTCCAAAAGTGATTCCGATTCAGCGTTGTATTAAGACTACTATCAAATAATTCCACTCCACCCGATCAAAGGCTTTCTCCGCATCTAATGCTAACAACATTCATGGTCTGGAGCCTTTGCTTTTTCGAAGATTTTAGGCTCCCCAAAGCATCACCTAAAAGGTCACTGAGGGGTCAGGGAGCGTTGAGCTTTTTGATGAGAAAGAACCAAGAGCTCCTTTTAATCTTAATATTCAACTTCGGTGTACACACACACACACAAAAGAATAAACAATTTCAGGAAGAGAGGTCTCAGTCCAGGCACAAGGAATAGTGTGGAAGACTTTTCTTTGTCAAAGGTGCAATCTAAGAACTACCGTTGCAAGCAAGGAATTTGGAAGGAGATGAAAAAACGTATGAGAATCCCTCTCTGGTTATTAGTTCTGTCTGAGTTCCAGTTCGAATTGGACTCAGACAAAGAAGATTGGAGACAAGCGTGCTATCAACAAGATAGCAGCAGTGATATACAAACCACCACTAATGAACTCCCTTTACGTGTCCAGGGAGCCCTTCTAAAGAAAGCCTACAAACACCCGCCTGAAGGCTCTTCTTGCTTCAGGCCGGATGGATTTGCTTGCTGTTCTTGCTCAAAGTTAATTTGTAATCTACAAAACCAGTCTCCTATTAAGAGACAGAAACAAAACCTAAAGGTAAAAAAAACAAAACCAAACCACGGCAACAGAATCTCTATCAACCCGAAGCTTCAATTTTTCTGTCTGCTGCACCTGAACTGGCGGTAACGCAGTCACTGAACTGAGTCTCTTGAAGGTTTCAGCAGTGCCCTAGAAGCAAAGGCCAGTAAGAAAAGTCACTTGTGGATCCCAGTTTCTATGAGGGAAGGTATAAAAGGCTCTGAACTCTCCCCAAGCAAGGTTATTAACTTGAAAAGTACTTAGCTGAAACTCTTTCCTGGTGCATTGACTCATGCCCTCCACTTCAGCGAAGCCAGATTACAGTGATTTGCCAACGATTTTGCAGCTGCAAAACGCAGGAAGGTATTTTAATTGCGTTTTCCCCTGTGATCAGTTCTGTCACCATATTCTGTGGTTGAAATCTTATTGGAATGCTTTAAATAGAACAAAGACTTGGTCGGCTGTTCTGCCCCGTCGCCCTTCCCCTTCCCTACCCGAACTGGTCCAGGTTGTTTGGATGGAAATGCTACTTTTGTCTAAAACGTTTTTTGCCTAGAAAGTGACTGCAGATGAACACTTCCTCATCACTGGCTGGGCTTTTCGCACTCGATGTATGTTTCCCGAAGAAAATACACCATAGAGTTTGTATCAAGTTTTTAAGTGGACTGGTGTGAACTGACTCAGAGCCATCAATATGCTGATTTACCCCAGCTGAAGTTCCTGAGCTTTGCAAAAATACCCCTGACACTAGATGTGAATCAGCTGTTTAGTAATCAGCGGGATCTGGATTCTGGTGGTTTCACTTCCACAAAAGGCAGGAAAAAGGTTTTTAGCACATTTTGCCTCGCGATCAGTTCTGAAGCCCTTACAGGTGGATGCAATTTCAGCTCAGTCCTATTTGCGTTAATACAAAGATGGTTAAACTATTTGCTCTCTTCTTGCTCTTCACCCATCTATACTCACCTTGAGTAGTAAGAGTATCTATAACTTGCCTTGTTCACCTTAATGGCCCGTCTGGTGGAGGTGCAGAGATGATGGTCCTCAGGTCCCTGAACAGCCTCTCGAGAGACGTGGCCTCTTCGCTTACGTCTCCTGAATTACCTGGTGGAGCAGCCTTACCTCTTTCTGTCAAATAAGGCCAGCGCTTCTGTTACCTGCCGGTGGTTGACACCACTCCTGCAAAGGCACCAAGAAGTATTTAATATCAGATAGCAGTTCCCATGAAAAGTTTGTGTGGAAGCAGGATTTCTGCCAAGGAGGAGGAGGAGGAGCGGGGGTGGAAGCACGGGTTGATTAGGGTCCCCTTGGTTAGATTGGATCTAGTTCCTATCTTGTGCTAATCCACCCCAGACTCCTGGCGGTAAGATCCAAAGCAGCATAAAGCAGATAAGAGGAGAAGGCGGAGGGGGCTGGTCAGGGGTGTTTGTAAATAAATCTGGAACCTGGGATCTGCAGCCTGCTTGGTTACGGTTTTGTGAAAACACAATTACAGCATAAAATGAAAGCAGGCTGTGCAATGAAAACAAGAGGAATGCCATCACCCAGGTTGGCTTGTACTGCAAACCACCCTGGTCAATCATCCGAGATGAATGGAGGTATCCGCTGAATAACCTCACTTTGCAACTTTTATGTGAAGGCTTGATAAATGAAGTCAGGGAGAGGTACAAGAAAGTGATTAAAACCAGCCTGCGCAAAAGGCAATGATAACCTCCCTGAGCTTGAAACTTTTTTTCCCCTTCTGCCTGAGTTTGTTGGATAATTAACCCTTTCGTCCTTGGGTCTCTGTACACAAACATTTGTGTATTCGTACAAAGCAGCTGCCTCTTGACAGGCAATTTGTCACCCTTAATAAATGGGACCCAGTGGCAAGACCGACCACTTCCAACGGGGATGCGTACAGCCAGGTACCACGATCCAGAGTTTCATAGTGGCCTCACTATAGAAGAAGACCTTCTGCAAAGTTTAGCTCCTTCATTTCTTGTCTCCGGGCTCTCTAAGCTGCCCAGTAGCTCACTGAGGCACCTCCTTTTCAGCACCCTCCTGGAAGACCATGCCCCAGGCCACCTTGGCCACATAGTTTCACGGATGCCAGTCTGTTGTCGTGGTGAGCTTGAGTGGGATATTGTTGTCACTAAAGCAAAATGCAGTTCTAGCACGACTGTCGGGCAGGGGCCAGGATTTCTCCTTGTGGACCTGGAACCGTCATCTGTCATCTCTGGTGGTAAAATGAGTTACTGACTTGGAGGATGCCTTGAGCATGCAGAAAAGCGTTTTACCTGCCGACGGCGTAGTTGGAGATCTATAGATTTCCCATCCCTAGTTACAGTCCGTTGTGCTCCTAGGTGTTGAAAAGAAAGGGACTAGCAGAGGGGTCTCACGAGCAGACCCTGCCCAAATGTGGGCAGAGGCAGCTTCTCACAGTTGGGTTGCTTCATTTTGGGTCCGCGCAGCCGCATGAGGGTACCCAATCAGGCACTTATGGAAAAAGAGCTGTCGAGAGTCTGAGCCTAAGATGGGCTCTCAGGTGAAGATCTAGAAGTGAGCATTAACAAAATACACAGAGGCTTTCTTGCCTGTCAGAGAAAGAAGCTTTTCCATGGGGAACACCCACCACCACCACCAGACTTCATGCAAAGAACGGCAGCGGCACCACTGCCCGCTTTGAACAAAAAGCTCTTTAAACCCTTACCGAGAAGCAAAATCTCGGCCGAGAAATGTCAACAGGGCTTTTACGACAGCCCGAAAATTAATCGTCCTCTGAAATGGCAGTCCTCAATTTAGGCTTAATCTCTCTTGCATTACTCAGGTAGCTATTGTGAAGTATCGCCCTGCTCGCTGCTCGGGCTGACAGGTTCTATATCCCTTCTCCACGCCCACTGGAAGGAAAACAATCACATAAATCCCTCTCGCAGGGCACGCTCCGACTCGTTTCTTATTGTGGGGCAAATTTATGGTCGCGTTTACTATGTAATCTTTAAAGGGGACTGGCTGGTGGTTGAAGGTCTAAAATTACAGATGACCTGGGTGTAAGCAAAAGCGGATTTGTTAAAAAAAAAAAATATCTGTATTTAAGGGCGGAGGGAAAGGGGGAGAGAGGCGAGCTAGATGTTCTCTGCGTAGTTTATGACCTTTCCTAAAAAAAAAAAAAAAAAAAGCCAAAAAAAACCCCTTCAAGAAATGTAGAAAAGCAATTTTCATTCGGCAGCTCTAAATATCTGTTTATCCCGCTGCCATGGCGTGAGCATGCCCAGTTGGGATGATTTAGCACTCTGCTGATGACTACCAACGGAAGGACTTCATGTGAAAAGGTAGTCTGCCACGGCTAATGGGCTCTTGTTTCAAAGGGATGCTGTGTGTACATTACTAGTGTATGGAGAAGGTGCAGAAAGGCCTCGGCAGACATTAGGAATGGAGTGTTGTTGATGATGAAAAGGCACTTTGCTGTTGAGGGAATGGTGGGAGAGAAAAGGCGTATCTGTCTTTTTGATTAGAAATGCATGCTTCCTTTCATCATCTGAGCTGAAAAATTGGCTTCTGCTCTTGGTTTATGAAACCATTTTTCTTTTCCCTTCCTTCCCAGGTTTGCAAACTCTTTAATAAATTAGTTACTGTGAGGTGCATGGGTGCAACAATCACCTTAGAGGCTTTTCCCAAATGCATTTTTAATATTTTATAAGTATTTAAATAGATTTATTCAATGTGAACAGCCTGATTTATTAACGCTGGCACTCTGGCATGGAAAGGGGGTTCAATACAAATTATGTTGTGTCAGAAATTTTTAGCAGCTAGATCTCAATTTACCAGTGGATTCTTGGAAGGCAGGAAATAATAGGACCCACCCCATGTTAATATTTAATCAGGCTTTGGTGCCAGATAGGAGAGATGCTGTCGAACGAAGGAGACGCGATGAGGGGAGCCCTGTGTTACATTAAAACATACATCATGCGTGTTCGCTTCTTAAATGAGGCGGGGGCGGGGGGAGAAGCGGGTCAGTTATTGTGGCGAGCGAGAGGCTCAGACCTGCCGCTGAATAAGGATGCTTTGTCGGGCTCTGGGAGCTGGCCAGGTGGAGTTAAAGCAGATGTGGGTGGGCAACCTGAGTGACCAGGTGTGAAACTTGTTTCCCTTGCGGCGTCCTGCCTCCGAGAGATACCTTGCCTTGTGCGTATTCAGAAAATAATGTATGACAACAGAAATGCCGAACCAGACACGATAGCAGAGCTGCTTTGTAAAGCACTCTGTAACGATGGAATGAGAAGGGTGCTACCAAACCTCCTCCTGTCCTACCTAACTAGCGTACCAAGGGGCAGGGGAAGGGTGAGTTTACCGGTCCTCTGCAGGTCAGTACACTGTAGGTTACTGTTTTGAATTACCCAAAATTCATTTTCACTCTGAAGCGCCATGTGAGATTATTTTTATTTAGCCTGGTACATCACCCTGGTGAAAACAAAGTGGTTTTATTTCCGTATGGAACCACCGAACCCCTTTCGCAATGGACATCTCGGGTATAAAGGAAGCAATGCAAGGAAGCTCGGAAGCGAAGTTTTTTCGCGGTGATGTTCGCTCACTTGAATGGAACAGTTGAACAGAAGGGCGCGATTGCAAAAGAGCTCCGTACATCAGCAGGGCTTTTCTTAAATCGCTGCACCCAGCGTGGAGCGATTCGGATGAGTTAGGAGTCAGCTCGAAAACTGGCAGCATCTCATTTCTACTGAGCACCACTGACACGGCCTCCCCGATCCACCCCGCCAGGCAGGGGCTAAACAGATGAACGAAGAGCAGAGAAGAAAGCTTCGGCCACCCACAGTGGGACGGATGCTGGGTAAAGAGGAGGAAAGAGGACATCTCGGATACCACAGATCTTTTTCTGGAATATTTCAGGATGACCCAGCAATGAAGAAAACCTCCAGCGGTCGAGACTGCCTAGCCATAATTGCATGCTCGTGCGCAAGGGTTGAGTTCTTTGGAGGGTGTGAACTAGAGTAGTGTGGTTGAAGTGCCTGGAATAACGCTGGTGGGCACTGGCTGAAATTTTGGCCTCTAGCTGAAGTCCCCGTGACAGTGAGCTGGTCTTCTGGTAGGAACTTAGGAACCTCATTCGTTTCCGTTTCTCACTTAATCATGTGTATTTCTATCCCTTTAAACATGTAGCGTGTTTAGTTTCCCTGTGTGCTTGTTTTATTTAAAGGAAGAAGAGTTGAACTGCTAATCCTTTGTAATGCTAAGAAAATCAGACGATGCTCCAGTGAGGTGACTGGGTCAAGACAAGGGGCTATTCCACACATCTGGTTCCGACAAAGTTTGGTTGGAATAGTTTATTTTAAGGTTAGATTACCAGGGAAGAACCCCTTAGTTTGTGCTGCTGGAGGGGGAAGATAAATGGAGGAGTGGAGCAGAGTGCTACGCGTGATTTTTTTATGCTGTTCATGGTGAAGTTGGATTTGTTTTTGTGGAGTGTATACCTGAGGATGTTGTGATGAGGTGGTGGTAGATCCAGAGCAAGGTCAGCTCTATCTTAGATCTCCACCTAACCTGACATAAAGCAGGCTGGCTGCTCAGGGTGGGATTGTTAGTCTCTTCCACATGTTAGTAGTTTTAGCTATTATTAATATATACTTATACCGTTCCTGAAGAGTAAACAGAGATATTATGACCCACTTCATATATGAGTAACATGCAGAGTTGCACTTACATCAGCTGTGAAAACGATCATAGTTCAGAAAAGAATAAGCTTTTTTTTTCCATTCCAGGGAGGGAGTCTGTCCTTTGGCACGCAGGATTATATGGTTCCAGGTTTTGGGGACAACAGATCCAGATTTCTGCTGAAGCCATGCTTCCCTGCCTCTGGGCAGAAGATACTTAGGAGTTATGGATGATTTGCTGGGTAAGGAGGTATGTCTGTCTGCTTTATCTTATTAAGCCAGGCTACAGTTTAGGCTATCGTTTGCTTCTTATGTGGTGCAAAAAAAATGCGTGCCACAAAGTTACCTTCTGAAATCACTTTTTAAACCACTGCAATTTTTAGCATCTCATCTCAACGTTCTTAGTAATGGCATATTAAGTCTTCACTGTGGCATGTTATGTCCAAGCAAGGTGATCTCTTAGATAGGCATCTTGACAGAGTCACAAGCAAAGATGACTCTATTACTTTTGTCTCCGGAAAAAAACTACCATCATCTACTCCAAACTCAAATACGTATGTAGATTTTCCCTATAGTTTTTTCAAGTTGGGGCTAGATGGGAAAAAAGTAGAGGAGAGAATATCAGAGGTAAGAGGGCAAATTTCACAATTCAAATATATGAAGCTTAGCTATATTGGTGTTAGGATAAATATTAGGTAAACTATTGTTATAAAAACATTGTAGAAAGTTAAAGAAAGTGGTACAGGTTTTTCAGCTAAGTCTCACTGTTCAAAAGTTCATCTGGATTTCTAAGGAATTTGACCAGCTAGAAGTATGCCTGAAAAAGCCAAAATTTCATCCCCTTTCTTCCCAGAGGAGACAGCAATTAAAACAGAGGAAAAGCTTCTGCAGTCTTCCACTGCTCAGGGCCTTTCTTGGAGAAAGGGTCTCGCTCCGGTCTTCAGGAGAGTTACAAGGTACTACTTTCTGCACGAGTGAAGCCAAAGTGGTTATCTTGGAAATCTGAATGTGATTTTAATTACAGCTTTTATTATTGGAACAGCTGTAACCAAGATTGTAACAGTCAATTATATACGGAGCTTTATTGGCAAAGGGTGTTTAATATTAAGCAATCGTTGCTAACTGTGAACATACCTGATATAATAATGAACTTTATTTGGAAGATCAGCGTGAGATAAAGGAGTTAAATTTAGCTGTACAGTCTGTAACAATAACACGAGGGGATATGGTGAATTCATGTTATTTGGAAACAGAAAACTCTGAATGTTGTTAGATTATCTTTTTGAGAGCGTAAAGTAAATGTTTGGTAACCAGAGATTTGTATTGCTAGAGAGAATCACTTTCACTAAAGCTACAGTAACCGAATGTTTAAATGTGCAGGGCTGAACTGTCAAAGCACGTAACAACATCTTTAAATAAAATGGAAGCGGCTAGAGCTGCCTTTAGCGGTGTCCTCCTCTGACAACTGCTTACGGTTCAGTTCTGTTCCCGTTGAAGTCAGTGGCGAATCTCCTGCTAACCTGAAATGATTCACGGCACGGACCGTACCAGGGGAAAAAAAGGAGAAGTTCCACAGCATGTGAGTTGTTTGCACCCAACGCAGAGCGATATTGCCGACCCACAGCATTCATCATCGTGGCCGGAGCCCCTTGCTAGAGCTGCGTCCAAGACAAAAGCTTTATATTCCACACCCCACCCACCCCCGAGGAGGTGTTTTTTCAGTCTTCCAGTTCTAAGTCACTGGACATCTTTGGCAGTTTTAATACCTAAGTTTTCAGCTTAACTACAGGCTCAGAAAACCTCTTATGGTTTATTTTAATTAAAGCTGACAATCTGTGATAACCAACGGTAGGCTTAAATCAGAGAGGCTCACGTGGCCAAATCTGCCCTAACCCCACAGCTGTGAAGCACTGAGAAAGTGAAGCGCGGGCTGGGCTGTATCGCTGGTACAGCAGGGTGGGGGGGTGTTGTTTTTTGTTTTTTATTTTTTTTTTAACTTTGTATTTGTGTCTGTTTGGGCTAAACATTGTCGAACATTGTCAAACATTGTTTGGCCTAAAGCGTGAGTCCCGGTGCAAGCGAAGGGGCGGGATGTGAAGCGGCTGTGGGATGCAGGAACAAGGCGGGCTGCCCCGGGCATCACCCAGGACCCGTGCGGTGGGTTTTACCCGCACCCATCCTCCAGACCGTACTTCCATGCTGGCAGGAGGACGAGCCACCTCTCCTCTTTTCAGCCTCATTTTTTCAATCCTCAGAGGCTAAACCAGGAGCCGGTATTTTGAATTTATATTTGGGCTCGGGTCTTTCTCTTCAGTCCCGCTCTCCTCCCGATTGCCGCTGTTCGGACCCGGTGGACCGATATTCTGCAGACAGACTGTGGCTTTATCGGCCTGTAAACTGAAATACTCCGACCAGAGCTCCCTGCTGCTTCTCGGTTTCCAAAACGCAGCTCAAATTCTTCACTGGGTAACCTGAACTTCTCTGTAATCTACGTATCGGTGTGTATGGATGTAATGGACATGTCAGTGCTGTGTACAGTAACACTTTTAAGTCGTATAATGGCCCTGTTCCGTAGAAGAATAAACACACCACACAATTTAACTGCAAACTGGGGGGATACAGAGGAGAACGTTCGCTGAAAGGTTATCTACAATGTAAAAGCAGTTCTGTTCCTTTTGCGGATTTTGGAGGGTGATCTGCAGCAGTGGTATTGGCCTTAATTTTGAGAATCGATTGTCTAATCGTGTCAGGACAGTCTGAATGGCAGGGGCAGAGGAAAGGGAACGGGGAGAATTTCTTCTTGCAAGCACTTTTCAGCTTTTAAGAGGCTTTTGTGTCGCCTGCGCAAGCCTGCAATTGGATATTGCAGAGTGCAGTACTTTTATGCCGAGAAAAGGATTAGGAAAAAACCCCAAAGGTGTGAAATACAACAAAAGGCAGCGTTTGGAATTGCAGCGTTAGGAGACACAGCTGAAGTCAATGGGAGTTTGATCCATGAAAGCACAGCGGGACCGCGCCATATATAGGAAAGCACAATCTGTCAAAATTAAGTGTGTAGTTTATGGTATGCTTTATGTTTGAAATAACATATTACCTCCTATTTATAGTAAAGCAGACTAAACAGTTCTATATGTCTGCATTTAAGGTTTTCAGGCAGAGAGTAAGGATACCTTTTACCTGGAAATCGTAGAGTCAGAGCTCGAAATTGTTAGCAGTGATATAAATGAATACCTGTGATTTTACAGGCGTATAAATCTCGAGCTTCTGCTTACACAGCCCCGCTCTGTCTGCAGGATTGGCTGGATCTGAAGATCACTGCTGGAGGACTACTAGGAAACAAATGAACTTGCGATGCATAGTATCTTAAAGGAAACTATAAATGGGATAGGTCAAGGACTAGGCATGTAAGCGACAGGAAAAAAATCTTCCTTTTAGTTTATACAACTCCTGCTTCCACGTCTGTGCGGATTCCTAATAAGGAATAGTAACTTTTCGAGGCACTAGGCCTGTACATATTTCCTGACCTTATAATTCTCACAGTTCTAGACATTCCAAGGTAGGGGGTCATTCAGACAGAGTTGTAATTTCTTGTGCATATTTATTTCCAAAGTATCTTTTGCATAGTTTCCCAGTGAAATCATGTGCTGGGGCTGGGGAATGCTAAATAGGTTATTTTTCAAGCTCGCATATAAAGGGCCTGTCAAAGTGCACTGTTTTGGACTTATCAAGTAAAAGTGCCGGAGCCAAACCATGATGTTTGTAGCTTGTCCTTCCCAACCCTGTTACGAGCTGGGCTCCCAACCCTCCAACGGGAGGTGACGCAAGAAGGTTAAGGAGCTCTGGTTTTGTTATCGGTGAGGATTTTAACGAAGATAAAAGTCTTGAAAGAGTACGTTGGCTCAAGAGGAGTGTGACCTGTGCCTTCCCCCAAAACCCCTACGTTTTGTTAACCCTTTGGCGTTAGATTTGTGCTCCTTTTCCTTCCCATTCCATAAATAAACACACGACAGATTTTAGAGGGAAAAAGGTTGTAGAAGCCCAGCCTCTCTGTAAATAACCTTAACTGGTTGTGAAAGCACATTTTGAATTCATTTTCCCAGTCCTTCAAGACCCGTACTTTTTTTTTTTTTTTTTTGAAGCAATTACATTTATCTGATCAAAGAATTAAAATGCGTTCAGGGACCAGCCAAGACATCATGAATTTCGAATATTCATTTCTCAAAATCCGTCAGCCGAGCAGCAGCCAGAAGTTATCTGCTGTCTGAAAGAGGTTTACGCGGAGTATTTGTCTGGCCGTTTTCAAAAGCAACAACAACAAAAAAATCTGTGCTAAAAAGCCAGCAGATAATGTATTCATCAAGGAGAAGCTAAACTTGAGAGGAAGGAGTTTGCCCTCAATGCTGTGTGTGCCCTGCTCAGAGCAGCAGCAGGGAAGGTTAGTCAGACCTCAGCTTTCATCAAGATGTGTCTAACTAATCTAAATTGAAACGTGGGCACTTTCTGAACTCCAAAAGCGTGGAATGCATTTGGGACTGAGGTTTTCAAGCTCTTGTTGAAAAGTGAGCGTAGACTTTCTGCTTGCAAAAAATTCCTGGGGAAAAATAAAAAATAAAAAAAAAAAAATCTAACCTCTTTCTAAGCGTTGGAAAAGAATGGCAAGGGGAAGATCCCGTGGAAACTGGGAGTGTTTTCACAGATTGCTGGTGACAGTAAGTATCGTTTTATAAAACACCAGTTAGGCTGCGTATGACATATGGAGACAATTTCTGCCTCAGCTATATTTACCTTTCCCTTTGATCTGATGGGAACAGCTCGTGTATATTGAGGCAGAGCTTGGTCTACAGCATCCTGTTTGGTTTGCGTATTGGAAGACGCTTGGAAGAGCGAAGTTGACGCGTGCCGTTGTAACTAGGAGGGCAGGATTGTTCAACGAGCCTGATTTAGTCATGTGGAGGGACAGTTACGAGGTGATATGAGTGAAATGCATTAAGTGCTGCCTTTTTCCTTTATCATTAGAGAATCACTGAAATGTAAGACTGGAAGGAAACTCCGTAGGCCATATATTCTCTTCTCCTGCTGGAAGGCAGGATCAATTATACGGCCATCCCTGGCAGCCATTTAAGTAAAATATTACCGGAATGAAGAGATATTCTTTATATTTAGAAGGGGGAATACTGCCAGCACAGTTAGTTAGTTACCTTCTGGGAAAAAAAAAAAAGAAGAAGAAGACAAAAAAAAACATAAAAGAGAGGTTATTCCAGCTCTCTAAGAGTTATCATTCAAATTAGTTCGATGATTTGCTTGGGATCATTGGAGAAGCCCGACTAGAAGATACAAGTGGAACGCAAGACCGGATATGTGGAAGTGAAAAATAAGGAGGTATGATCACAGAAAGGCAAGGGAACAGGTTGAACAGGCTTCCAGTTGAGGTGGCGACTCCAAAGGCCGTAGTGTATTTAGGCAACAACTGAGTGAGCATGTGGAATTCAAAAATACAAAGAGCTGTGGGTTGTATTTTTGAGCTCTGAGTTACCTAGTGTCTCTTTCAAAGGTTAGAAGTGAGATTTAACATGGCTTGCCCCCCTTAATTAGTATCGGAGGTTTGTGCGTGTATGTGTGTTTGCTTCCGCAGCACTGGTTTTATTCCTCCAGAACAAAAAGGCACAATAACTTTAAGATTCTTTCAAAAAAAAAAAAAATACAGTTTCTTAAAGCAGTGCAGGAGAGAGAGAAGAACGAACAGCATTGCACTTCAGATCCGCGTGGATCCTGCTCGCCTCTGCTGTAGCCGTGTGGCTGTAGGGCTCCCTGCCTGACTCTTGCAAGTTGTTTTTCTAAAGCCAGGCCGTTTCATTTGACTTCCCTCAGAGCTGCAGCTTTCTCTGCTCTACCCGTAAGTGCAAATACTGCACTTATTTGCAGTGTGTTATCGGTCATTTATTTGATCAATCTAATATTCTTATATCGTGCATCTTAATACCACTATTAACTTTTTTGGGTCATTTCTTACTTGTATACCAGAAAACCGCTTCCAATGTTATTACTTATTGGTCATAATCAATTAGGGAAGTTTTTAGACTATGGCAGTCTTATATAAATACACTGGCAAAGTTCACCTCCTATGATTTCTGACAATTAAATTGTTCTGTCACTTTGGGACCTTCATTAATCTCAACTTGTCATCCTTGTTTATGCAGGTTATAATGGCCTGTGTGTGTAAGTGAAATGAGATGCTAAAAGCCCTTGGCTTTTTAACTCTTTGATGAAAGTCGAGCAGGAATATGTTGTTGAAGGGAAAAGTTGATTTTTTATTTTTTTTTCATCCCTCAAAACAGCACCATGGAAATTACTGCACTGTTTAATGACTAGCTATGCAATAAGCCAAGGAAAAGTTTTACAGAGGGGTGAAGAAAACCGAGTTGACGGTACTGTTGTCACAGTCCTTTGCGTGTCTGCATGAGCCCGCATAGAAATAGAGATGTGGCAACGTAGTTTACTTTCTCTTCCAGGAAAGTGGTATGAAGACATCGTGTTCCAGCAGAGGACTCTAGCGGCCAGAGCTTTTCAGATAACTTTGTGGGATCGGTGTAACTCAGGTGAAGGGCACGGCTAAAGCATCTTGAGACTTTGAGATGTGAGTAGGCACTTTGGTTTGGGTACTTCTGCCAGACTGGTTACTTGGGACCATGCAGACACACTTCTGAGGACTTTGAGAAGTCAAAGTCCGTTTACAGAATTGAATTTAGTATTTAGGTTCCTGGGGGAGTTTATAATTTTCTTCTTTCTCAAATTATCTCCTAGAATTCCAAGTCCCGCTTTCTGATGTCTCCAAATGCAGATGGTGGTTTATTACCTTCTGCCCTTTTCTCCCATCTTTTAAGAAGGTCTTAAAAGGCTTTCTAGAGCGGTCGCTCTGCAGCACCAGCACCGTTACTTTTGTTTGCCTTAGGCAGAGCTCCTCACTGATCCTTCCTCTTAGAGTGACTTCTCACTTTCCAGCCCTCTGAACAACCATCAGGTCCTCACCTGGCACTATGCGCCAAAGATGCACGTACCTTTTATTCCATGCAGTTTGTCAAAACCAGTTTTTCGTCTTGGGCAAGCGCCTGCTGAAGTTGAAACCCAACCTAAGAGACAGTTGTTCTCATTTGCGATTGGAAACGAGGGGCCAGGTCAAAGCAAGCAGTGTCCCGTGCTGGCAAAGCTGGAGGTGGAGCGCAGGTCTCCTGACCTGCTCAGAGCCTCCATCCATACGCGGCGGGCCAAGGTTAAATAGGAATAGCCTTAGAGTTATCCATCTCAAATCTAAAAGGAGTGTAATGATATGCTATTCTCTGCACCCTGAGAAACATACGAGTGACATCCTCTCTCTGAGCACTAATTATCATAATTCTTCGACCAGAGAGAGATCCAGAACACTGCACAAATTATCACCCAATATCTTTAATAAATGTGGATGGTAAGTTACTTGCAAAGGTGCTGGTTAATAATCTGGAACGCATATTCCCAGACCTAATTCATTTCAGTCAGGTGGGATTTATTAGGAATTAGACTGTCATACAGTAGTATGATACAACTCCTCGGTACAGTAAGTTCATACAGAAGCAAAGGAGAAAGCTGGTGCGTCTCATGGTAATGTAAATGACTTCGACCATCCAGAGACAGACTATTTCTGACTTCCCTAAATGTTCAGCTGTGGACAACTCTGTACAGTAAAAGCCAGTGGCACCAGTCAATCTATTGTAAAAATTTGGGTGCTGGTGGTTAGTGGCCAGGCTTCCTAAGTTACAGAAGGGAGAAACGGCAGAGCTGGTCACCCATGTCTACTTGATCCAGAGTTCACATCACAACTGTGTTTCTTTTTTTCTTTTATGAGAGTAATTTAAAAGAAAACCAAATCCCATGTGCCTGAAGGATGCCCACTTTGAACGCGACTGCCTTTCGTTTTTGCCTAGAGAGGAAACCGAGTGATGGGCTCCCACCAAAGATGCCTCAGTGTGTGTACCTAAAGTTCAGTAGGATAAATGCAAGTCTTGGAGGCAAACTGCCAGATGTTATTTGTCGAAGCTGCCTCTAGGCTGCTCTGAGGCATACCAACGCGTGTGTCGGGGCAGAATGAGAGTCAGGGCAACTTTCCAATTTTTCTGGCTCCCAGAGGCTCTCCAGGGGAAGCTGAGTTTAGGAATAGAGAAACAAAGACCGTGAAAATGGCAGGTTGGTGTATTATAGGTTCTAATGCTGTATATAATTTATTGCTGAGGCAATTATAAAGCATTGCGTAGGTAATTTCACATCAAATTTGGAACACAAAACGATGTACCTGTCTTCCTAGATACTTCAGCATGCGGTGAGATACTTCAGCATCCGATGCAAATGCTCGTGCTTACTCCTGAAGCTGTGGGGGCAGCATTGCTACTTCTGCTTCGACAGTGCCAGCGGAGCATATACTTTGGGAATGAGGTAAAGCTTTAATGGGCCTTTTGAAATAGACTTTTTAAAAGGCGCACTGGATTTTACTCCAAGATCACACTGAGAAAATCTTGAGTTTAGCCAGTTCGTTTCCGCCTGCTGCCTTCGTACATACGTATAAAATAAACAGAGCGAAACATTTGTAGTATTGGTTACAAAATAAGTGATTCATCCTACAAAAGAGACAAACACTTGCCCAAGTAAACATAACATAGTGGTGAAGCACTGTTCTTGAACTGTCAGCCCCACAACGATGCTATTGCTTATATTCTTCTTACATTATCATCTTTCCGTGCACAGGCAGTTTACTTAGACTGGTATCTATGGGGAAGGTCTATTTTTAGTGTGTGTTTGTACATTGGCCAGTATAGACAGATGCTGTTGTCTTAATACTTGCCTATCAAAAGTGAAAAGACAGAACTGAACGTAGTTTAAGAAGGGAACTCTCAAAAAAGTTTACTGTACAAGGCAGAGGGTAGATATTTAGTTCCTAAACCCCTTTTCTTTGCAATAAGATACAGCATTAAAGAGATTACATTGATGTATGTTATCCAACCTGATAGATAGTTTTCCTTTTTTTTTTTTCCTTTTACCCTCTCTTGCAGCTTTACCTTAGTAACGTTCTCCATCTTAATGTTGGCATCAGACACTTTTGGTACTATGAAAATTACATTTAGTACGTAATTATGAAGAGCCGCTAGGTTGCTTAAATAAATTCTCATCAGTTTTGCATGTGGACCCTGTAACGAGTACATCTCAAGACCTGCAAACTGATTAATTGCACCAGGACCACTTAACTCCGGTGGGATTGAGCACTGAGCCGTTCCGCTTCCAGGCTGTGGTCTCTCGTGTCTGCGGGACATCATGGCATCTTGTGGGTGTATATGGGAATGTCTCAGAAAACAATTAGCGCCCCTCCAGAAGTGGTCGCGGAGAGCAGAGCGCAGCGGTGGTGCTCTGGGGAAGTGAAGTGGGGTCAGCTGAAGATGGACAGGGGAGACCTTCACTCAATTCACAGTTCTTTGCGAGACTCAGAAATTCACTTGGCGAGATGCTTTTTAAAGCCTCGTTGATACGCGGTGTTCAAAATGGTATTTGTACGAACAGTGGCTTTGACGAAAAATGGAAATTTTTGTTTCTGGAGAAGCAGTTTTCAAATTTTCATTGCAAAGAGGAAACTAGCACTTTCAAGTGAAAGTTCCCATGTTTTTAATGAATTTCTGGGGCGTTTTGAAGATTAACTTGAAGAAAAGAAGGATAAAATGTAACTCGCAAGTCATTTATTTCTCGATTACAGCCATCTAATATCCTCAGTGCGTATAAATCAGTTCAGTTTAGCAATACCAATTAAACAAAATGTGGCTTTAAAATCTCACAGTATATTTAAATGAAGTGAAAATATTTAGGTTTTTTTTTTTTAAATGAGCAATCTCACATAATTAATGAGCTACAAGTCTTCCATAATCACCGAAATGCAGGGACGTAGAGAGGCTAGCTAATACGGACGTAAAAACGTGTTGGGGGGGGTGTGGGCGCTCACACATCTGTGTATACACAACACACACTTTTGTGTCGCCGCATGCGAAGACACACGCGCGCGCGTATATATGCACCCACGTGCATAAAATCACTGATGAAACTACTGGTGGCTACCTCTCCAGGCAAATAAGGCTCATAAATTGCCACATTGTGCTTAATCTGTATGTAAAGCATGTTACACATCACTGTTAGAACGCAGACATCTTAACTTTAAATGAGACGAAAACAAACATAAAATTAGCACTTTAGGGAACCCCCTGCCACTCAATTTGTGTTGGGTTTAACACCTTCTTATTTTATATATCCTTCTACATAAACAGTTTTATATCAGCCCTTGATATGGCGCCTTCAAAGAATTAAATGTTGAGCTGTTTAAAAGCACTAATTAGCAGCTTTAATACAAAGGGGAGCATAGTTATTAGTAAAATCTTGTAAAGCTAGAATACCCTTCGGGCCCAGTCATTTGTGTGTGAAATAACTCAATAAAAATATTATATTGTTAATCACAAAAACCTTCAAGGGAAATGCTAAATCTGGGAAGAAATATAAACTGTACCTTGCCAAACAAAGGCGGAAAAGTGACCGTCCACATTAAAGCAAAGCCATAAAATCCTGAGAAGAATATATTCATTGATAAAACGCAGCTTGTTTCCTAAGTAAGGGTTTTTGCAATCTGTAACCTTATGCGTGTCCAACAACAAACATACATTAACGGTGTTTAGTTTGAACACAGCTAGCGACATATTTATTAAATTAGCACTTCATTCCTTTCAATAACGTGCCACAATGGCAAGGCTTTTTCAAAAGGTAGCTTTTGGTAGTGGTATGATAGTATTTAAATCTCTACGGTTATTTTTGTGCAATGCAAATTATATCCATATATAATGTATATACCATTAGAGATGTTTATAAAAGCATTGGGAACGATCGATTTTCTTTCTAGAAAATGACATGTGTACACTTAATCTTGTTTGATAAATTTAACTTCATGCTTGACAGTGCTGAGGTCTACTTCTTTCAGTACATCACACGTGTTTTATGTTAATATTTATGATGCAGGTAAATAATTATATTCTTAAACATTCAAAAATTACACTAATTCCAACATTATTAAGGAGGTAGTGTTTCTAATTTATACAATGTGGTGTAGCTGAGTGGCACTAGATAACAGGAAACACGCGTAAGTATGGAGAAAATCTTTTGGCTGACAACTAATGCTTAAAAAATAAAACACCAAGAATCTCAGAATTTACAGATGCTAAAAAAAAGACATAAGACATTGCTTTTATAGTTTGCGAGTGACTTCACGGCATGGAACTGAAGACGTTCGCCTTAAGAAACTAACTTTCTGCTAGCCTTTTGGTGAAAGGTGTTTGAACGGTACTTTTAATTTAAAATTTCAGGGGAAAAATTCCGAGGTGCGTTACCCTTCTGAAATTATTATTATTATGTGTTTTATATGCCATCATGCAGAATCATTGTTTTCCTCTGGTATCATCCTTCTCCTCACCTTTCCTGGGAAAAAAGATTAGGAAAAAAAAACTGGGCATGCATATTTTAACCAGTGTCATCATAATGATCATTTGCTGGTCTTAGTGCTGGTGGGTTGTTGGGTTTTTTTTAAAGGAAAAGTAAATAAGGGTAGTTTCTAATATTTGCGGTCATTTTTAAGGAGAGGTTTCTCCATAATGAGCAATATCTATCCTTTCCAGCAACAGGCTGCTATGAGAAACAGCTTTATTCAAAGCCCCGGTGTATTTGCTGTGAATATATTTTTAATGTATTTCTCTAACATGAAAGAGCTGGCCAGAGCTTAAACATTATTTTTTATATTCCTTTTTTCGGTATGTCACGCTTTGCTTTTTATGGTGTTTTACATTACAACCTAATTAGTATCTTACAGTGCCCTTACATGTACTTAGGGTATAGGGTTTCACTAAATACACTGAACGTTTTATTTTGGGGGACCTCCGTGACACACTCTAAGCAGTTCTAAGCAGGCTAAGAATATGTTTCCAGTCAATCAAGCCTCTGGAGATAGGTTATCCACCTCTGGCTAATGCACCGCTATAAAACCTTCACCGTTTCTGACTGTGCCATACAGTCTGTTATTAAACCCCTCACGGTGCACGGCCGCAGCGTTCGGGAGCGGAGGGGGAAGGGAGACGATTATTTCCAGTACTTCATAAAGCCTACTTTAACAAATTATATGAAGATTAACTAATAGCAGCCTCAGCGTCGGATGGCTGGCCAAATTAGGTATGACTTATCAAACCGGTGCTTGGAGAGCGCAGAGGAGGTCTTCGCCGGCAGCTGGCTCGATAGATGGCGACGATGATGATGAACCAGGCCTGATACTTGGTCTGCACCACAACAATAGAGGAACGAAGCCGGCGGTGCTTTGAGCTCCGCCGAAAGCCCGGTTTGGAAAGCCAGCGAGGTGTCAGCGGTTTTCCCGCTGAGGATGAAACGCGGCCGCACAAAGGCGGCGGCGTATCCCACAAATCAAAAGCGGCGTGCGAGGAGAAGGGGCAAGCCATGGCCAGCGCCGTCCCGAGCGGCGTGATGGATTAGGGAGAGGGCCTTGTGAATGCTCCCTCTTCTGAAGGGGAGATAATCCGTCAATCTCAACAGGGCGAACCTGTCAGAGTACGACACGCCTGCGTCCCCGGCATCCCCTTCGGGTTTTTTTATCTGTCCTGTGGAGGGCACCAGCATTCAATGGCAGTCGCCGCCCCGGACATTGGATGAGGAGCTGAGGAGAGATGTTTGGGAAAAGGACTGTCTTTTGCCCTCTGCAAAACGGCTGTGTTATCTTCCAGCTTTGGAGGGAAGGGAGGAGGCAGCCCGGGATGGTTTGGAAGGGCTGAGACCACTTCTAGCCTTGTGGTAGTAAAATGCAAGGTAAATTGGTCGGGTTTAAAACATCTTAAGATTCAAATGGGGTGAGCTTGGTCCAGCACCGCGCAGGTAGAGCACTCGCTGGGGTAGGAGGGCTTCCCAGGAGAAATCTAGGCTTAAACAGAGTTTATGTTTAACCATGAAGGGATCACCCTGCTCTCCCTACAAAGACCTTTCATTTCCATCTGGAATGAGGATACGATAACCCAGTCAGACCAGCCTCTCAGTCACCAATCAAAACACTGACTCTTGACATTTGCCTAATTATCTTTTCTCATCATCAGTCATCTCTTGAAGTCTTTGCTTCATTCAGATGCCAGGTATTTCCGAAATTAATCATGTCATTGAAAGCGGCATCTTTTCATGTAAATGGACTTTATTATCTGGATCGAAAAAGCTCCGCTCCCCCCCTCCCTCCTCCTCCTTTGAGCTG
>NW_009648143.1:223295-243571 GCF_000708025.1 Charadrius vociferus | reverse complement strand
TAGGGAAAGTGTCTGAAATGTGACATGCTGCCTTCTCAAGAAAGATTCGTAGTGGTGACCTCCCAGCAAGAGCTAAGCATCCGTCACCGGGAGTGCGTGTGTGTGCTGCTTGCACCCTTGGGCTGGATGCATGCTAATTTGCCCCATTGTTTCGGGGTGAGTGGCTTTCCAGCACTTCCGAACAAAGCCTTTTTGCATAAGCCTCCGTGTGTACAATTATTTTATGTGCACATCATTCCATCATCCTATATCTCTTCCCCATATAAGAGGGGATGGAAACGCCTTTGTTTTCTCGCTATGCTGGGGATTACAGGCTGGATTTAGCGTGTTAGCAAGGACACTCCTCTTTCATTAAATCCCCTTTGACAAATGTTGGGGACCGTAGGATTGATCAGCCCATTGCGCTGCTCATCCTCGCTTTAACTTTCAAAGGGGCACTATCTTCAAACCGCCTGGATTCAACAAGAAACCAGTCGGCAGTAATTGACTGTGCGTGCAGAGTGTTGCAGGGATGGATGAAGAAGTAAAAACGAGAGGCGTGCTCTCAGGAATGCTGTCGAAGCCTTGGCAGAAGAATGCATTCGTTTTGCTCGTTAGCCCCGTATCTTAGTGAAATCTGTGATGAGCAGGACTGGGAGTAGGTCAGCACTGCTAAAGCAGTTCTGCGTTTCGGAGAGTTCACTTCTTAAGTTTGCGGTGGCGCATTTACAAACTGCTTTCAAAAACACCCTCTTATTTTATACCCACTGAGCTTCCCTCCGGGGCCATCTGAGGACAACAGTATTAATTGCTGGCAAGCAGGCTCTGTGCTCACATTAAAAAAAGTGAAACTTGGGCATCATCTGACTAAAAGGGAGAAGATGAACGAGGCGATGGCCTTGTGTGCTTGCACTGTAAAGTACTCAAAAATTAAGGTCGTTGGTTTTAGCATCGTCAAACCAGGCTTGATCTGAAAGCAGCAACAAGTATATTAGAAAGTTTTCAGCGTCGTGCGGGAGTCATGTTCTGTATTCCCTGGTAACAGCTTAAGAGCATGAACAGGCCAAAAGTGGTGTGGTTTTTTGGTTGTTTTTTTTTTAATAACAGGCACACTGCTAAACATCGGTGAAGATAGCTATGAATGTTTAGACATAATGCATAGATTATAAATCGTTGGATGCTAAAGGCAGAAAGAAGCGATGCTATTATCTAGTTTGCCTTCCTGCCTAGTAAAGGCCACAGGACCCCGCGAAGGTTTTGTATGATGCCGTATCCTTCAGCCGCCCTTCCAAAGCTGACGTCAAAATACCATGACGGCGAAGCCGCTGCAATATCCAGTAAATTGCTCCCATTGCTAAGCGCTCTCACGGTTAAAAAAATTCCCCTTAATTTCTGGCGTGAATTCGTCTAGCTTCAACCTCCAGGCGTTAGATCTTGTTTTACGGACGTCTTTGTTAAACTGAAGAGCTCTCCATCAAATTTCTGTTTCCTGTGAAGGTTCTTGTATACTGTGGGCAAGTCACTCCTTAACCTTTTCTCTATTAAGCTAAACAGTCTGAGCTTCTTGAGCCTCTCACAATTGTTTTCTAATCCTCCCAGTGTTTTCTAGTCCTTTAGCCATTCTCTTGGCTCTTCTCTCTAATTTATCAACAACCTCTTGAAACCTAGGCAGCACAATCGGATTCACTATTCCATTAGTGGTCACACCACTGCCACAGACAAAGATAATATTACCTCGGGCTTCTAGGCTATATCCCCCTGTTTACATATCCTAAGGGCTGAAGTTACCCTTCCAGCTACAGAGCTAATGTGTAGCTGAGCATCCACCACCCTGGCATGTTCTTTCTGGAGCCGTTTCCTTCCAGGAAAGAGTCCCCTGCCGTAAGTATTCCCTACAATCTGTTTACCCAAAGGTATCTTTCCACACTTCCCTTAGCTTATTGTTTCCTTTGTGCATCTGTGACCTGCCGTCGCTATTTACCGCCTTCCCAATCTGTGTCGGCAGCGAGTTCGCGTTTTCTAACCAGCGTTGAAAACATTAAACGGCACCCGTCCGTCCAAGAAATATCGCTCTGTTCCCACATCCTCACTAAGGATTCCCCCATATAGAGTGAAAGATTACCACCTGCCCTCCTCCTCCTCCCTTACTAAGAAGATTGTGTGCTAGAAACCACAGAGAAGACCCGCTACCCCTAACTCTGCCCAACGCGTCACCTCTGTTGCGCCCACTTCAGGCGGGGATTTTTCCATCCTGCTTTTTTCTTCCTACACTGTCCTGAGAGAAAATACATGTACCTGGCTTCAGAGAAGAGATACCGGGAAACTATCGCCTCCACCAAGGAAGAGTTAAAACTCTTCTCTGCCTGATAAAATGATGCGTGCTGATGCGGAGATGTATTTCACCGGGTGAAGGCCACTTATAGGAAGAGCGGCGTTTGTTTCCTCACGTTTAGATCTGCTCTTTGGTGTAGCGTTGCTGCAGCGTTCTGAGATTGGCGGGTTGCCTGGTGTTTATTATTTATCTTTAATCGTTATTACCTTTATTGCTGCGGTACTACGTTGGTACTGAAGTGATGGGCAGAACCTGTTTGTACATTTAACGGTATAGGCTTGTCCTAAGGAATTGTAGGAGTTTTTTTGGGTTTGGGTTTGGGTTTTGGTTGGTTTTTTTTTTTTCGGAAAGTAAAAATAATAAAAGTCCCTCACCAGTTTTAAATTATTTATCGCTATGAATGCATTTAAATGGATTTCCCTGTAGTAGCCATAACATTTATTTTTCTCAATAGTTTTCAGTAGTTCTGGGAACTGTTTTTCACAGAAATGTCTAATTATTATCACTAGCAATTAAATTTATTTATTGTGTTTTGCTGTTGCCAAAGGAGCTTCTCATGCCATTGACATGCTCTCTTGTACACTCTCACCAAAGATGAATGGAGGTATAATTAAATTGCAAAATAAAATTGTCAATGTTGACATTGTTCCTCTTTCATAGGGCAATTTGTAACCATCTATGCTTTTTTCCCAGTTTGATCAGATTTCATTTGTTTTCTATTTTGTAGGTTTTGAACATACACTTTTTTGCCTTTGTCTCTTCTATCCCCTTTTTTTTTCTTTCCTTCCCATCCATGAAGTGTTGTTTGTATTCTCATAACTTTTCAATAAGCTTGCAGAGAATGGAGAGACTTGGTCTAAGCCTCTTCAGCCAGAGTTTGTCCTTTCCACGTGGCAATTTGGAAAAATCGGTGCAGTGGGGGGGAAAAAAAAAAAAAGTAGAAGTGGAAAAGAATTGTCCACCCCAAAGAAAACATTAAACTTCATGCCTTTGGGTAGCAAAATATCAAGATAATTTTACCAAAAAAAAAAAAAAAAAAGAGAGAAAGAGGGAAAGAAAATTTTAAAATTTTCAGTTCTGATGGGAAAAAAAAAAAAAAAAAAAAAAAGAGAAGTTTGGAACAACCAGAAGAAAGGGGGGGTTCGGAGATGGGCAGAAAAAGCAAAAGCACAGGGGGGTGGAATTTGGGGAAAAAAGTTTTTATTGGCATTTTTTTTTTTTTTTTTTTTTTTTTTTATTCTAGCGCTTGCTTTCTGCCCTTCTTTCATAGAGCATTAGGACACAGAAGGGGTTAAAGGTCCAGGAAGAGAGCTAGGGAAGAAAAATCCCTCTGTTAATTGATCTGCCTGTCTGGTGACGAGGGCCAGCTGAAGCTTGTCAGAAACTGTATGAGCTGAATCAAGCTTGGGGCCCTGAGTAAAATACAGACACCTGGAGCGAGGAGGGGCTGCCTCCCTCCGTGTGCAGCGATTTAGTTGTTCTTTTAATGTAGGCAGGGAAGGGAAAGGGTCAAGCGGCGCTGAGCCCGGGCTTGAGGGATGTCAAATAGTTTTTCCACTGAAAAGAAACAAGGCTAAAGCCTGTTAATGGTATCTAATGCTATTATTGTGTGAGTCTGTGTGTACTCGTGGGCTTGCTGGTATATGTCGGAGGCACGTTTTGGCAATTGAGGGGGCATTGTTGTTTGATGGTCTTACCCATAGGCACGTCGCTGGGCAAGCAGCGGTGGAAATCTTAGTGAAATCTGCGCAACGTCATTTCGGCTCACGCTCTTCAAGGCAACGCGCTCAGAGGGCATCCTTTACCTTCTGCCCTCCCCTCGCCGAGGGATGAAGTGATCCGGAGTACGGCCCTAAAACGCATTTTTCTTTCTCCTTACTCTTCGGCTCTGCCTCCAGACCCCTCCGCCGATGCAATCTGGCTATGATTCTGTATGCCACTTTGTTTGACCCTGATGACATAAGTTGACGCATGTACTTTTGAACCTTCCCAAGAATGAATAATATCCCCTGCAATAAAATGAAATCCTAGCGTTTTTAACCCGCCGAACCCCTGTGATTGTCGGGGCCCGGCATGTCAAATGGTGGCTCAGCCGATGGACGCCTGAAATGGGAGTGGATAGATTTCAGCCCCAAAACAAACAAGCCATTGAGAGCTGGCGCTGCTCCGCTTTTCTCGTGATACCTGCGATGAGCGCGTTTGAAACACGGGAAGCTTCTTTCGTGGGTATTGGGAGGAGGGAGAGAGGACTGAAGAAGGTGCAAAAGACTAGGGAGGTTTGGGGCTTCAGGGTTTTAAAGGCAGCAGGTAGCCCAGGAAAGCTCAGGGGATGGGGAAGGCTCTAAAGTCCTCAGCCGTCAGGGTTGCTTTGATTCCCATGGGTTAGGTATAACTTGGAAATAGGTCTGTTCCTTCCCCTTTGTCCCGAGTTCCCCAAAATACTGCACTTTAATTAAAGGTGGCCCTCAAGGTTACACCAAGTTCAGTCTTGTGCCAAATTTTGCGAGGTCAAACCCACAACTTTTATTTGGAGATTTCTATGCTTTTTCAAGACTTGCGTACACCTGGCCGAGCCCAGGCCCTATACATGAGGACCGAGAGGCAAATGAACTGCGGCATCATTATTAGTGTTAGATCTGAAGCCTTAGCAGTGCCATCCCGGCAGCTTTCCCGTTCGGTGCCCAGACATGCCAAGAGCAGACCAAAAGTGTGGCTTGAGCAGAGCCCTCTTCTCCAAGAGAAGCTGCCCAGCTTCTCCTTAAAGTCCTTAAACCCTGATACGGCACCGTGGAAATACTGAAATCATCTGTGCTGAAGGAGGACGGTGCTTAAACCAGGATGCCGGACTGAAGAGTTTGGCTGAATTAGTGCGGTAACTCTGCACGACTGAAATAAAAATTTCCAGTATTTACTTGTGTATTATTTGTTGGATGCCATGAATCCTTTCTCCTCCAGACTTCCAGTATTATGTCACATCTATCGGTGGAGCTGAAGGTTTGCCTGACCATGATAAATTTACATATTTACCGATAAATGTTGCACTGAAAATGGCAGGAACAAATAACGACCTGTATTGGCAGGAGCTTAGGTCTCTGTGTGCTTTAGGTCATTGTCTTAATATAAAAGAAGACGGGTTTTGCTTTTTTCATTCATGTAAAATGATAAGACTATCTTGACTCTGTCTTACACACTACAATTTTGTTTTGTTTCTTCAAGAGAGGCACTGAGGAGAACTGATTGCCGTTATTCTTGACATTTTAAATGGCCGTCCTTTTCCTCTTGGATATGGTACCCAGATGTATAGTTAGAAAGTTAAAGTGGCTCAGCTAAAGATAAGGATGCCGTGAACTTCGGTTTTACAGCTCCTGCCTCGGCCTCCCAGCCCAGCTGATTTAGGAGGAAGGAGCTCACCCCGCTCACAGAAGGGGGAGGAAAAAAAAACAAAAAAGAGGGGAGAAAAATAACGGTGCGCTGCAATCCTCAGCTCCAAAGGCGTGTGGCAAGCTGCCCGAGCGGGATGGCGGGAGCGATCCCGGCTCCGCAACCTGCCCTAAAGCGGGGGCCGAGGGAAGATGGCTTCAGCCCGGGCGGCGGTACGGGCAGGAGCTGGGCATCCCTGGGTTGAGAAATGCAGGAGATGGAAAGAGCAATAAAAGGGAAACACAGTGAAGAGATTGCTTGAGCAGAATATTTTAGTTTAAGAAAAAAGAAAAGAAATCCATGGACAACCCCCTCCCCTAAGCCTACAGTCCCCTGTATGAAGCTGATGAAATTTATACGAGAGAGAGAGAGAGAGAGAGAGAGACATAACGAAAGATATTGTTTATTTGTTTGTTTGCCTTTATAAAACCCATTTGGGAGGAACATCAACGAATATACCATACATCAGTTATCTGCCGTATACCAGTTACACTGATGCCGGAGACGTCCTTTGTTAGAAATTAATGTATGTAATAAAGTTTTACATTTTTCATATGTTTTGAAGTATGTGGGCCATAATTCTTTTGACTGCATAATTACTTTTTGTACACAAGAAAAATGAGGTGCTTAGTCCTAAGTAAATAACCTCAAAACAAACCAAGAAAAACAGTTGCATCTTTTTTATCTTCTGGGTCTTGCACAATAAATATTTTGTTGGAAACTTTAAAAAAAAAAAAAGTTATATATCCTCAATATAATTTCACTTAAAAAAAAAAAACAAACCCAAGCCCCTCTAGGATCACATTGAAAAATATGCTGAAGTTAGCAAGGAAAATAAATGTATTTGTGACATTTTTAGGCACAGATGAAAATAGTAGTTTCTGAAAGGGTTTGCCCTGTTAATCATTTTAGCTGAGTTTTCCTCTCTCTTCACTTCTGGACAATCAAAAAGCTCTCGTAAATGAATTTCACGGGATCCGAGATCATTTAGTGCTCTGGCTTTTCTGCCACCATGCCCTTTAGCTGAGCCCGAAGCCGCGACTGAAGAGCCGCGGCGATGCGCGGCCACGTGAGAAGGGCAGTCCGCTGGAACCCGCCGACGACGGAGAAACTCTCCCTGCAAATCAGACTGGCTTTATTTGGATTGCTCGTGGCCGGCCAAAAAAAAAAACTGGTGAGATGAGATAACCTCCCCCAAAGTCAGGAGGCTGGCTTGTGTGTAGCATGCCGGGACGAGAGAAAGGTTTGCGTTGTGGGTTTTTCCATAGTGCAGGACTCTTTTTGTTTCCCGATGCGGTTTTCCGAGCTTTCTGGATGTTTGGGTTTGTGAGGCTGTCTCTCTTTTTCCCCTGAGGACTAGAAGCTTTTTAGAAGACTTATAAATAAAAGAAAATAGGTTTTTCAGGGATGGCAGCAGCAGCTTAGGTTCCCCGCTCTGTAAGCGGCGGTATTTAGGGGGTGCAAGTGGTTGCTCTGGCCGTGGACCACTGGCAGTCCCTCAAGGAGAGGAGCCCTGGAAGAGGTCACAGCCAATTTACTACTTCTAATCCTGAAGCACTGAACGAAAAGGGGAGGAAGGAATGCTTTGGGGGGGAAAAAAAGAGATAGGCTTTTTTTGAACTAAACTGAAATACGCTACTCTTCGGCAGAAATCAGGGAGTCACACCGGCTTTGGCACTGGCTTAAATAAATCAATTAAAGTACTGATTTAAGTTAAACCAATATGCTAGCAAGACCTTAGGTTTTCATCTTCCAAAGACTTATGTGCACACTTGGCTGAACAGTGGGAGTGATTATCTGTATAATTCATGGTAGGAATACAGCCTTATTATTTAAGGATTCGGCTTTATAATACATACTGTATTTGCCGATGGTCGCCTCGGCACGGGGTTTCCGTGGATTTGGAGCCACTTGCTCTGCGTCAAACGATATTCCCAGCTCCTTCACCCGCCCCGTAGGCTCCCACGGTTGGGACTGTTGGCTCTACCTCCTCGTCCCCCTGCGTCACGCTGGTGGTGCTGGTGAGGGCCGTGCCACTTCCACGGATCCACGCCATTCTTTTGGGGTTTTTTTTTGGTTTTGTTGGGTTTTTTTTATAAATATGTAAATAAAATTTACCTCCTTTTGCTGACCCCTCCGAGGGCCGATTTTGGCCTGCAGCAAATATTTATGTGCGAGCTGTAAACCCCTGAAACTGAGGGGTTATAGTGGAAAATGCTGACAGAGTATTAAGAGACCTTTAACCCTTGGTTTAGTCGGCCCTGCTATAATTACAGGTCTGTCTGTTATTTTCAATCGCACTCAGCGTGACCTTGCCTCTATTTTTTAATTATTGTAGAACTTGTGAAGGGAATTATTACTAAGTTGGGGGTTCCCCCTCTCTCTAAATTCAATCTTTATTAAACATGGAAACCGCTGAAGAGGCAGGATCGGGCTAATGGCCTTTTCCCTCCCTTCCCCTCCCTCCTTTCTGGACAGCGGTTCAAGTTGTGCCGGAGCCCTGAGTGAAATGAATGCTGTGATTTGAGCCTCCCGAGTCCCCCGTGAGCACTGAAACTGGCTGTACAATAAGCATCAAAGGTTAATGAGCAAGGGGAAAGAAAAAAAAAAAAGAAAAAAAAGTTGACATTTTATTTGGTAATGGTTCTAGTGGATGAAATCCGAATGGAAAAGATGAGGACCAGGAGGAGGTTGCCTTTTCTTTTCCTCTTCCCTCCCCCCGCCTTTTTTTTTTTTCCCCGAAATGTCTGCGTCTGGAGGAGGCAGTTCCTATCGGACCCCAGAAAAGCCTCTTTAGAAACGTTTGTGATGGCAAACAACTGGGCCATAGCTTGCAGTTTAAGGAGAGCAGCCGGAGTACATTTTTCAAGCAGCACTGTCAGTCCCCGCGCTGGCTTCTTTGTTCTCTCCCCTCCTTTGGGAAGGGAGAGAGCTCGCTGGGGTGATGATACCCGGCCCCTTACGCTGCTGACCCATTGCAGTTCGGAGAGCTGCCGGCGCTCGAGGTGGAAAAAAAATGCCCCGTTGCCATCAGCTGTGCGATGTCCTGTTGGGTTTTCCCAGCTGGCCCCTGCGGAGGCTCCTTCGGCCCCGGCTGCCCGAGCTTAATGACGCTGAAGTCCCCCGCTGAGTCTGCAGCACGCAGGGAATCCCCCAGGTAGAGGGGTATTTTCCAGCTCGATGATAGAGGGATGTGTGCTTTCCCAGCTGGTGAGCATCTCCCTGCAGCCCAACGGTGAGCTGGATATCTCCATCTACTGATGGAGGAGAGAGCAGCAAACGTCTCCAGTATCGCCACGGGGCTGTCCTGCAGCAGATGTGCCGGCGGGCTCAGAGCGGTGACGGGCCTGGAGAAAGGGGGGATCCTCCATCCTTTCGTTGTAGGTTGGGGGAGAGTCTTTTGGGATGAGCATTGGCTTTTCCCATCATGGGGCATACGTCAACTCCGGATTCTGCGTGCATGAGCCCCCCCCCCGCCAAGTCCTGGTGTGGAAGAGCACTGCGGCTCCTTACATTGCAGCGCTGGCATGTTGAAGAGGATGGCAAGAGCTGTGCTTCGGGGCAGGAATTTTCCTGGGATCCTCTGGCTTCCTGCTCAGATCCTCGAAACCGAGGGCAGGGTACGGGCTTTGTGCTGCCCCTCGTCCCCCTGGGGAAGGAGACCTTGCCTGTTCTTTCGCTATCTCCCCATCGGATCCACCAATTGAACCTTTGGAGCAGTTTAGGTATTTTCTTTTTTAATGGGAGTGATGGATTGGCCTTCAGTGGCTGAATGACCTTTCTGTTCCAGTCTAGACAGCTGTGGAGGGTTTGAGAAGCATGACTGGATCAGGCCCTTAGGAAATGCTTTCACTAAAGCACTTTATGTACATTCGGAGAGCTCATGAATCACCGGGCTTCACAGATAACATTACCCTTAAAATATAGTAGATTATATTCATTTTAATATTTACCCAGGTAGGATGCAAAGCGTGTGGCCATGAGGCGTCGCGCGGCGCTGAGCGATGGCTTGTCTGCATTGTTTATAGATGAGTAATTGGAGTTGCCGCGCCGGGGCTGTGGGATGGGGACCAAACCGGCTGGGTATTTATTTACATGACTCAGTGAACGAAACCGAGTTGGAAGCATAACTTATAGGTGTTATTCTTTCTCTCTCTCCCCTCCGCCCCCACCACCACCCTGCCCCAAAACCACAATTTCGGAGTATCCGTAGCTTCTTTACGCTCTATCTTGACGCTGCTTATTTCGAGCACCGTCGTCCTTTACTGAGGTGCAAGGAAAATGGATTAGCGCAAGCCGGCGCAGGTAATTAATATTGTGTGGGCGAGAGAGGGAGAAGACTTTTCAAATGGCTTGCGGTACATTTATAAATCTGTCCTACAGTGTTCAGTGCTTGTAGTTATGGCTAAGGATGCGCTGCTGCCCCTCATCTACCACCTCGTGCCACTGACTGCGTTCTCCCATTTGGGGATGTCATGGCTGTAGGGTATTTTACCTGCTGTAAATAATTTTAGAGCTTAAATTATGTATTTGCACTTAAATATTGCCGATAAGTAGTGGTTAATAGAAGAACCAGCTGCATGTTGACCAAAGCGGTGAGCTTTTGTCCAGGAAAGTTGAGCGTTTTGATGGATAGATAAAATTGTACAGTGGAGTCATCTCTGTAGGTTGAACCAATCTTAGCAGCGCTTTCCCCAGAGTATTTTCTCCTGTTTTAAAGTATGCTTTGGTATGGAAATTATTATTGAAAGCAGGACTGAACATAATGCATTATTCTAAGGAAAAAAAAACAAACCAGTTTTTTTCTATAGACATTTAAGTTTTAAACTACTGAAAAATGGGTAAAGTGTATGAAAAAGTAAACCCTTTGCTCCAAAATGAAAATAACATTTCTATTCCCAGTTTGATTACGAGAGTGGGTTTCCACTTTTCCACCTGCTTCAATTAAATCAATAACCAGTCTGCCCACAATCATTTTAGTTTATAAGGTGGGAAGCATTTTAAGGGAAGCGTTGCATAGAAAGGTTAAGCCACTTCCAGGAGGTAGCACAAAAGGAAAAGGCTGAACTGGTATTGGAGTCTCGCCAAAGCATCAGGTTGGTTTGGGTTATGTTCCTCTACATACCTAAGCTCTTCTTTTGAAGAACTAAAATGCTGAATAGCAGGTTGCTATTTTTATATGCGGGCCCAAAACACACGGCCTTGTGTCTATGAGTTAATCACAAGTATGGCTGTGCTATAAGTCAGTGTTTATTTCCTTGCTTTCTGGCAATCCTGATAGTCATATAGGTAGACTCCATTGCTACATGCTATGAATATTCCGTGTATATATTTATTTTTTAAAAGGTACGTTGGCTTTATTTTAAGGATCTCCGCAAAGCTGAAGAACTAACGGGGGAAAGCATGAGTCTTTTCTATGTGTCTCTTAGGCAGCTGCCCTGCGGTGGGGTGACCAGGGGATGACATAGCCAGGTTGCTCGCTCTCCACATCCTACTGCTTTTTTCGGCTAAGCGATTCTTCTGCCCTTCCACTTTCCATAACATACCGGGACTGGCGTGGACAGATTTTGACTGTCAGGTATGTGTGCACAGAAGCAATAGTGGGGCGGATTCTCCAACCTACTCCTCCATTGTAAGTCTACCAAAACCCAAACCAAGACCAGTTGCACCGGCATGTGGGGTCTGCCTTGCCTTCTTTCTTTCCTGTGGTATCTGTAGTTACAGAATGCTCAGCAGCGGTTATTTCCTTTCCGGAGGCAGTCATTTGCTCTTCTGCAATAATTTGTATATTCCCTAAATGCCAAAGGGATATTCTTCTTGCTCACTCTGGCTAAAATAAAATACAACGGAGGAAACCGCTGGCTGTATGTTAGGGCAGGTCAGCAAAGGGGCAAGTCGATTTATGCTTCCAAATGACCCGATGCCACGAAGCGTTTAAAGGCACGCTCAACTTGCAGGCATGTGAGGAGTCCCCGGTTGCCACCGGCACGCACGGCAGAGCAGCAGCCCCCGCGCCAGCCCCGGGAGGAGGGTACCAGCCCCTGCCCACACCGTGCTGTACCGAGAGATGCTGCTGGTCCCACCTCTGCCCGGTGCAAAAGCCAAGAATCAGGGAAACTCGCGCTCTGTGGTCATTTAGGTGCTTCCCAAAATCCGATGTGATCTACCGAAGTGCCAAAGTAGATGAACACGTTTTTAATGTTTTGCCCGTTCCGTTTGATAGAGTGCCAAGCGAGAAATTTCAAGGGGTCTAGAAGTCACTCAGGTGAAAGAGCGACTTTCTGCTGTGTTTTTCATGTGAGTAAAACGCCGATCTATAAAGGATTAGGAGCCTTTATTCAGAGGTTGAACTTTAACATTCCTCAAGCCTTGAATTTTTAATCTTCAAAAGAAAGTAGTCATTTCATGGCGAGTTATGAAATGTGAATTATTTATTCCGCCAGTAAATATGTAATTAGGCGTATTTTGAAAATCTGTAATTAATCCCTCACCCCTTAAACCCATAAGAAATGCTAATATGCCTCTGAGGTAAGGCAGGTTTCTATAAAGGGCATTATGTGAGCTGTTCTGATCTGTTGTGTAATTATGTTTGCTGTCTGTAGTGGGGAAAAAAAAAATCCTAGTGAGAATTTGTTGTGGAGGAGGAGGAAAAAGGGGAAGAAAAAGCTTTGCTTCTCACTGAGCAGGAGGCAATTATTAAATGGCAATATATCCAAAGCTTTTCATTTGTTTGGGTTGGGTTTCAAAGGGTGCGGTGCCGTGCAACAAAATCAAAGCTGGTTATTTTATTCCTACCTGATGTAGCAAACTATCAGCCCTGCCTCAATAACCCCAAAGCCAAGGAGATGTTTTGGCCTGGCTCGTACGCCCACATCTTAGCTCAACTGTTGTATCCCCCCCCTCATCCTCTTGCCCCAGCAGTTCCCCGGCGGATTTTTCCTGAGAAAACAGGAAGTTTTGAGTCCGAGCAGTACCTTTGGAACCATTCCGTGTTCACTTTTTCATCCTGCATCCTGATAACACTGTATAAAGAAATATGACCAAAACCAAAATACATATATATATATATATATATATGGCACAAGAGGACTTTCTAGCTTGTTTTTGGAAGAAGGAGATTTGTTGACAAGAAAAATATAATTGATCTGACTAACTTGACCACTGTGGAAAGCCCAAGAGCAGATTGCTAAGCTCAAAAGTGCTTTTAGTTTGGAAGGACTGGACATATTTTAAGAGCCTTTCACTAACAGCAACTGCCAGAGCTCTGTCACTTCACTGTAAGAATCTCTTGTCATTTTAACTTCATTAAGAGGACAAGTGCACCCTACAACCAAGGAGAGATTTAAAGGTGATTGAATGCCTGGGTCATTGGTCAAAAACGAGCACTTTAGCACTTAGGATGGGACTTCTGGGGCTCCATAAGTTGTACACATCAGAAAATATTGTGTAAATTGGCTCAAAAAGCAAGCAGATGAGTTCGTGCAGATATGTTCAGTGGTGATTAGTAAATACAGCCACCTGACTATGACCTCAGAAGCAGTAGGTTGCCGTTTTCCAAAACAGAATACCAGGGGAAAGACTTTTCTGTATGATGTGCCCCATTCCCTGTACTCAACCATTGTCAGAGTCATAATTATTGAGCTTAGTTCATTAATTCCTCAGTTCCCACCGGTGGAGGTAGGTGGGAACCGTATCTTCTTTTTTCTCCGTGCAGCTTTTTACCTTTGTCCCAAGGCCTTGGGTTGACCTTGGGTTGAACCTGTGGCCTCAAAATTATCTGGCCTCAGAAGCCCTCTGAAAAAGACATCTTTAAATGTATGCTGAGCTTGCCCACCACACTTGGGAGCAGGCAGCATATGCTAACTCAGTACTTCATGAAGAAAGGCTCGCTCCCAGAAGTCAGCCGAAAGGTTGGGCATCAATCAAGCAGATGTACGGCCTGTTCTCTTCTGAAATGTGGGCAGCTTCAGGTTAGAAAAGTTGTACCTCCTAAAACGCGGCGGTAAGAAGAAGGTGCCTGTAGAAGCCAAAAAGTACCCGTCAGGTTGCTGCTCCACAGGACCATATCCCTGAGTCAATGGCATGTGCAGAGTGGTTGCAGCCCCACTGACGTGAACATGGCCTTTTTTCAGTGTGAACTACTTGAAAGCAATCAGAAATTCAGCTTCTCGTAGAAGTTGTTAATCTGCTGCTGAATTTATCAGGGATATTCTGATGTTTGCTGTCTTCATTAAAGGCCGTGGAGATGTGAGATGATGTGACCATCTCAGCTTTTACCTGAATCAAGAAGCTGACCAAGAGGATGCTGCTTCACTGGGCTGAAAGTCTATGAAAACATAACCTGCTCCATTATGATTTATTGTTCCAAAAGCCTTTACTGCCTGGGCACCCTCTTAGGAGAAAGGCAGACGTTCCCAGGGAGTCGTTTGTGCCACCTTAAATGGATGTGTTGGCTTTTCCATACCCGTTAGCCCACAGCAGATGGACGAGACATCTAATTTTCTGGTGCATGAAGAGTTGACCGAGGTGAATAAAAGCCCAACTCAAGCTCTCAGAGAACCTAGCCCAGATGGCAATTATGAAGAGCTTCATAGGCATTGCTGAAATTTTATTATTTTTAAGCCCAGATGATAATTTCTGGGGTCCTAAATGATGATCATTCAGCACTGGCGCTTGGCAAAGCTGTGTCTGCTTATTTTTATTTCAATTATGCATAAGTCAAAAATAGTCTTGTTTGTATTTTAAGGGACAGTAAAAAGGGAATATAAATTCCCGTAATGTGAGCTTTTCAATGAGGTTTCATTTCATTTTGCAAAGCACGTTTACCATAGAAATGCCGCCAGCGGACATGGTAGCCGAAAGTATGCTGGTTTCAGCGATGGGGAGATAAACCTCTTCTCAGACTGCGCTTTTGGTGCAAAGAAGTCGCCGTGTCAACAAAACAGCCCTCAGAAATGTGAAGGACTGCTGCAAAGAGGAAAGGAATAATCAGTTCTCCACGCCTCCTGCAGATAGGACAAGGAGTAATGGGCTTAAATTGCAGTAAGAAAGATTCAGGTTAAAACCTTCTTGTGATAAGGACAGCGATGCACTGCAAGACACTGCCCGGGGAGGTGGCAGCGTCTCCAGCACTGAAGGCCTTCAAAACCCCAAGATAAGCATCTGTCAGGAATGACACAGGTGCCACGGGCCAGGGAAGGTGACCTCTGGAAATGCCCTCCAGCCCTTCGAGGCGATGACTGGGGCAGGTGGCGGAGGGGACATGTGCGCTTTGGGGAGGTCTGAGATTTGAAGCAACTGGAGAGTTGTGCCTTGTTGCTGCTGGTTGTCATCTGTGAACGGGGCTCCATGGTGTTATGTCTGGGGCGCGGCACCAGCCAGACTGGAGCTCTGAAGACGGATAAATGAGTTTAGAGGAAATAAGACCTAGCCTACCTCGTTTCAGAAAAAAAAAAAAAATAACGTAGGCAAATTGGGCAGAATGAGTCCTAAGTCTTTGAGTGGACCCTCTCCTTGTTTTTTTGATGAAGACTTGGGGTACATCACTGCCCACTTTTCTGGTTGGCTACTGAAACCCCTGAGTGAGAAAGTGGGAGAGGTTGGAGTGTTTTGTTTGCACCGTTCAGCAGCACAGGAGATGATTGTGTCCAGGAGAGAGCCACGAGGATGATCCAGGGGCTGGAGCACCTCTCCTATGAGGAGAGGCTGAGAGAGTTGGGGCTGTTCAGCCTGGAGAAGAGAAGGCTCCAGGGAGACCTTATTGCGGCCTTCCAGTCCCTAAAGGGGGCCTACAGGAGAGCTGGGGAAGGACTTTTTACTAGGGCATGGAGTGATAGGATGAGGGGGGATGGCTATAAACTGGAAGAGGGCAGGTTTACATTAAACATTAGGAAGAAGTTTTTCATTCTGAGGGTGGTGAGGCACTGGAACAGGTTGTCCAGAGAGGTTGTTGAGGCCCCATCCCTGGAGGTGTTCAAGGCCAGGCTGGAGGTGGCCTTGGGCAAGCTGGTCTAGTGGGAGGTGTCCCTGCCCATGGCAGGGGGGGTGGAACTCGATGATCTTCAAGGTCCTTTCCAACCTAAACCATTCTATGATTCTATGATTGCCAAAACCTAGGGGAGAGGTCAAAAGGGATGGGCATGAGGGGAATGCTGCAGAGGGAGAAAGGACACTGAAGTGCGAGGAGCCTTTAGAGGGCAGTAAGTATGCTTGGAGGGGAAAAAAAGAGAAAAAAAAAAGGAGAGTCTGGTAGGTGAGAGATGGGACGGGGTGTTCAAGGGGGACCCAGAAGAAAATGCTCCAGGATTTGTGTTGGCAGACCTCCAGACTGTACCAAACAGGCATGTTTATACCACGGTGTAATGCCCGTGTTATGGAGCTAATAAGCATAGGTGAATAGTAGGAGTATAGTGAATACTTTTCTGCTTGGCCTCTGCCCAGGTGGTAGTGGAAATTGGGTGTTATCTGCCTTTTAAACTCAGAACAGCGTGGTCTACGGTTTGGTATGAAAGTGAAGAATCAATAAAACAAAATCTGAAAGTCTTGAAGTGGTACATGTGCCATTAAACGGTCCCCTCCCCTGGGAAAGAAACAGATTCTTGGTCCCAATATATAAATATGTGTATGTGTGCATCCGTTGTGTCCATGTTGTGCGTAAAGAACAAGGGGAAATGGCTTCAAGTTGCACCAAGGGAAGTTTAGATTGGATATTAGGAAGAATTTCTTTACTGAAAGCGTCATCAGGCACTGGAACGCGTTACCCAGGGCAGTGGTGGAGTCTTCATCGCTGGAGGGATTTAAGGGTCGTGTAGATATAGTGCTGAGGCACATGGTTTAGTGGTGGGCTTGTCAGTGGTAGGATAATGGTTGGACTAGATGATCTTACAGGTCTTTTCCAATCCAGGAGATTCTGTGATTCTGTAAAGCACGTGTAGGGGGCACCTAACCTGAAGGGAAAGGTGGAAGCGATCGCCGGCTGCTCTTGCGACTGTGGGCGCCGCTGCAGTCCTGCTGGCCGTCATTCCCTTCTTCTGAACACTTTGACTCCCAGAGAAGCTGAGGTGAGGTTGATCATACCAATCCTGAACATGGTTATGGCTTTATTTACTCCAGACGAGCAAACGGTGTCTGAATTCTGCCTCTTAGCTCTGGGAAGAAAGCTTCACATTTCATTTGCCAGGTTTTTCTCAAGGAAACGGGTGTCTGTGTGTTACCTGTAGCGTACGGCGGGTCAGCGACCCTTGGTGTCCTCTGCTTCACGCATGCGGCGTTATGATTGTATCAACCACACGAGGTATTTTGCATAATACTGGATATAAAATACTTCCCGCTCTGTCAGAGGATGCTCTTATGCTGTCGTCCATTAAACATTTGCTGTGTGGTAGCTACAGCGTGCCGTTGCGTTCCAGGTCTCCGGGTTTAGTTCCTCGGAGTTAGATCGCTCTCAGGCCATAAGGACTGCGCAGCGCGGAAGAACGTGCTGCTGCGCGCCGGCGCTCGCCTTGCCCACTGCTCCTTCTTAGCTGGTTTGAGCGCAAAACCCTGGGAGAAATTCGGAGCGAGAAGGCGTGCGAATGTAAAACCAGGACCCAACGCGCCCTCGCCGCTTTGCTGGCTTATCCGTGGGTCTCCGCTTCCCGAGTACGTTCCGTATAATTACTACATTACATTTTTAATTATGTTTGTTTTCCTCCTCGCAGCGCCCATGTCTTACGTTTCGTCTTCAATGTATATAGTACCCCAGCAACATCCACATTTATAATTACAGAAGATAAAGTTATAATATTCCCGAGGCAAAACTGCATTTTAACAACTGTGCTAATGTGGAAAACAACTTGTGCAGAATAAATATGCCCTACAATTAGTGGTACGCCGACATTTTTCATGGTTACCTTACATATAAATAAACTCAAGCCACTGACATTTTTCCTGAGGGCTTTTTATTTCTGCAGCCCCGAAACTGCAGACAGATTTGTTGTAAGTCACACTATCATCATAATAAGTTTGAAAACCCATTATTTTTATTTTTATTAAAAAAAAAAAAAAATTCATCTGCTTTTTGCATCTGCATAGCTTGGGGCTGGGCCCGTGGGTCTGATATTGTCTGTCTGATGAACCGTCGCCGCATCCCGGGCTCCCCGAAGCCTATCATTTGGCTGAGGCTAACAGGAGGTGACTGGGCAAAGCCGTTTCACCTGAGGGTGGGCCAGGTCACAGGTCACTTGTAATAGCTTCTCCGTGCATCTCCAGACCTGTAAATGAGACCAGAGCCCGGCTCACTTCACTACACTTTCTTTGTCTTAGGCGGATGCGCTAATCAAACAAATTACCCAGCCCGTGATCGCGGCCACTGAGCCAGAGATGGTTTTGCAGACGCTTGTCTGGAGCCCTCTCGACCATGCAGCGCCGCTTAAAAGAAAGGCTAATGTTTTCCACCAAAGGTAATAAAAAAGACGTGCGGTCACTTGGCTAAGCCAGCCTCAGAAAAAAACCAAAAATCCTCAGGGACACGGCGAGACACGTTCGGACATGCGGAGTGCAGCTTAACTCCAGTGAAGGGCATGGCTATGAAACGTAGGGGCTGGTGGCCATCAGTGCACGTGGTAACGTTCTACCAACCCAACGTGTCTTGGTAGAGCCCAAATGTCACCTCAGTAGGAGAGTAGGTGTACACCTGACCTCTGGGCAACGTTAAATTCTGCTTGGATTTTGATTTCATTTTAATTATTTTTTTTTTTTTTTAAACTGAGAAAAACTGAGATGGGTAAAAAATTCATGTTTGGGGAAGAAGGTGAGCCCGGCCATAAATAAAAACGGGCTCACCGAGCACCGAGGGAGAAAAGCACACAGGCGTGGTTTGTTTATTGTAAAATTCAGCCTGAGGCAGAGGATTTAAAACTGATCAGCCCGCTACGAAAGTATTATATTAGTCTTGTATTTATTTATTGCACAGTCCTTTAGTTTTATTTATTGACTGCCATTCCCTACTGTACTGCAGGCAATGCTGTCACTGTGTTTTCTTAAAACTTTCGCAATAAATTTGTAAACATAAAAAAAAAAAAAATTCCAGCCGTCCCATGTTTTTCTTCTGCATTTTCCAGACACTTTGGCTTTTGTAGAAGTATGTTGGTTGTTTACTTGTTTCTGATTCTGGGGGGAAAAAAACACCCAAAACCTAGGTACTTTCTAGTTTCAGATGTTTTACGTGATTGTAAAAGCGAAAGACACCAGTTTTGACTCAGAGAATGAGCTACTGCAAGCAATCTGTTGCTAATATAGTCTAATTGCTAGTGATATTTTGAGAAAACAATTAAATTGGAAGTGGGGTTACTTTGGTGTTTATTGTCTGTGACAGCTTCTTCTGGAAACGGGCGCGACGAGCTGCCGAACGGAGGCTGCGATGATGTGCGAATAAGACTTATCATCAATACAGAGCCACCCGGCGAAGGGGGGGTGGATTACAAAACCGGGGTGAACTCACCTGTGAGACACGTCAAGGTGGGCAGCGAGATGTTATGTGGTCAGAGGTGGGTCCGTCCACTTACCTGTATTTACACCCTGCAGCATCTCCGTCCTTTTACTGCACCGGGACGGTGAAGATGTTTAGACGCCCGCCGGGTATGAGCTAAAAAAATATCTGCCTGAATTTCGTTGTTGGAGGGGAAAGGTACCACGTACTGGAAGAAATAGGTTTGAACCGCGAGTGTGACAGCTCAAGGGAAAAGTCTGGGCAAAATTCCCATGGATTTCCCTGCATCCAGGTTTTCACTGCTGGTTGTCACTGTGATTAGTTCAAGGTGTAAACAGACATGCCCTCTGCAAGCAGCTGTGCTGAAGGAAGAGGTTTGCCACCTACCACCAGACCTCCCACTTGTTCTTTAACACCCTCTGCTGGAAAACGCCGCCTCCTCCTCCCCACCAGCAAAGCCGCTCTGCCTGGGTCCAGCCAGCCCCATTTCCAGCTCCTCCAGACCCTGCTCCAAAAACCTTCCGCTGCTGCGCAAACCTCTGCCTGATGGGCTGCGGCCACCGGGAGGAGACTGAGTGGGGCTATAAAGGCTGGCCTGAGGCTACCAAAAATGCTTTGAAGACTTCATATAAAGCAGTCATATGGCTGGGTCCAGGAGTGTTTCGTTGAGTTCTGGTCAAGCCATCACACACAAGCTACAGCAGAAATGGCGTTGAAGGTAGAAGAGGCTTCAGTGGTTGGAGAGAGAGCAATTTTCAGTAGAAAGAGGCCAGATTTTTGGAGATACGTAATACGCCACACCTGAACTAGCCCTGGAGGCAGATGCAGACCTGATGCCAGTTACTGAACTTGGTACCACCGGGAGATGTCGGCACCGGCCCCAGCCCCAACCATCCCGGTCTTCAGCACGTGCTGAGCATGTGTTGCTCCTCCTCAGTGTCCAGAAGCCCAAATGTGGCAGAGAAGACCGTTTCACCCCGTCTGTATTCCGGTTGTTGAGATTGCATTCACAAGCTTTGCTATCATGGCAGAAAGTCTAGAAAATACACTTTTACATCTCCTATGAGAAGACTGATG
>NW_009648143.1:188969-223234 GCF_000708025.1 Charadrius vociferus | reverse complement strand
GCAGGAACCAAATCAGGTGAAGAGTTTTTGACGGTGCGAGACGGCGTCTCAGGAGCTCTCTCTTTTTTGCCCTCTATGCAGAACTGCTCGCATCAAGACCTTAACCCCCTCTGTAAAAGCTGTTTGCGTGCAAGCAGGTGGTATTTCATTGTCTTTTGCTACTGATCTTGAATTGTCAGCCTTTATAATGAAAATGCCAATTCAGCCTTGACTGCTCTTCTATAACTCTACCAGGACCACTATAATGCACACACCATATATACTGAATATTTATTATGGTACTGTGCATATTATTTATTGTATATGCAACATATTTTGTAGGTGAAAAATGATACCTTATCTAAGTCAATGAGCATAACCGGGAAAAATATGGCAGAGTAATCATGTGATTCACAATTGACATCTGCTCTCCAAAGACTTGGACAGAATCTGAATTTTCAGCGTATGCTGGAAACGCTCTTCTGTTTGCTGGCCTGGGCATAACCGTGCCACCGCTCTCCCCAGCAGCTCCATCAGTCTTCCCTATTTCCATAATTCCCTGGGCGCAGAGGAAAGCTGGGCCAGCACATGCTGAAAATATTTCGGGTAGTTGCAAAAAAAAAAAAAAAAAAAAAAGCGCTGATGTTTTTCAGTGTCCAGAAACAAGGCGAGGAAGTGGGTTTTTTTCTGTCCAAATGCTAATGAAGACCAGCCCGTGCGCATCCTTAGGGTTTTCTTAGATTCACAGTGGGTGTTTATATGTGCGTGTGCGCTCATGTATATATGAATATGTGAGTGCCATTTTTTGGGAAGCATCTTCTGCTCTGATTTCACCACTCTCTTGGTATCCACCATGTAGCCTGGATGTGGCCAGACCAGTGAGACCTCTGCAGTCTCACCCTCCCCTCCAGCACTGACTCTTTGGTTCAATCCTGTCCTAAACTCCCGCTTCATAAATGTGCCTTTTTCTGACACAGCATACGGGTTCCTTGCACCTATTTGGGGCAATATATGCTCAAATTGGTGAGAAAAGAGAATTTGAGGAATGGGGGTGTCACTGGCTTTTATCACTTCTGCTCCTGCTGGTCATGAGAAGCTCATGGAGCAGTGGGTGACCTGGTTTGCGCTCAGGTCCTTTTAATAGGTTGTCTCATCAGCCTAATTATTGATCAGATTTCCAGCAGATTTAATGCATTGATGGGGTGCACAGGCATCAGTGAGCAACACCCCAGAAGGGAGGAGGGCTGCAGAAGAATCCACAGAATTTACGTAGTAGGTAAAGTCATACCTGGTCTACAGAGAGGAGAAGAGAGGGGAGATGAAGGTGGAATTTGAAGAAGTGGAGTTGCGTGACTCTGCTCAGTTCAACAAGCACCACGGCTTGGGAAGTTTTCCTTTCGCCAACTTAATTTTTCTTGCTTTTGTAGATTCTCTAGTGTCTGCTACCGTGGCTGGGAGAAATACGGAGCCGTTTCAGCCTCGTCCTCCCAGCCTGGCTGCGATATGGCGTCCTTGCACGCGTGGGAGGGAGGGCGAGGGTGGAGAGGAGGGGACGATGAAGGGTTTATTAGTGTAAACAACAACAGGGACATAGCGAGAGTTTTCGAACAGCCATCCAAATCATGTTATCGACGGCATCTAGAGACCAGCCCACAGCTTTATTGGCGTTGCTCTTGGTGCAGGAACGTGGCCAAGTTTGTCTCAGCATCTGAGCTAGTCTTCCTTGTCAAAGCCTTTTTTTTTTTTTTTTTTTCTGGACAGATAAGACTCCATTTATAGCACACTTAAAAGCAATAGCTGAAGAGAACAGAGGCTTCACCACTTTGATATGCAAAAGACAACAAATTTTATGTATATATGGAGGGAGCTAATCCTGCTCTCGATGAAGCCTTTTGGAAGATTCCCAGTGACTTTGCAGAGAGTTTGAATTACGGCCAGCTTTTGCTTTTTTCTTCCTCCCCCCGCCCCTTCCCCTCTTGCAAAATGTCAGGAATAAATATTTCGATTCAAAATGGCACAGCAGCGGTGCCTCACAGGGCCCCTTATCCCCGGCAGCCTCCGGCGCTTTTTCCCAACGGCCAAGCGGGGCGACCGGAGCGCAGCCCTTCGGCCAAGCGCGGCCACGCACGGGGAGGTTGCCAAAGCCAAGCGCGAAGCTGTCGGCCGCAGAGCCAGCCCGTCGTCAGCCATCAGCCAAGCTGCTTTATCAATTTAAAACTTTAAAAAAAAAAAAAATACCAAACCAACGTACGCTTGGCTTGGTGAACCGCTGGGGAACCCGCCTGCTGTTTGCAATGAGAGAATGAGGCGTAAAAAGTCATTTTTAGAGATAATTCTAAAATATGTCAGGTCTTCTGGGTGTGCTAGCTCAATGGCGATGAAGCCAGCTACCGGTGCTTTATACCAGCTAACCAAATCTGGTTTGGTTAGGCTGCCCTTGCCCTGGGAGGAGTTCACGGTCAGGTAGAGAGGAGGATCGCGTTAGCGCGAGCAGAAGGGGAACAGGGCTCGTGAGCTGTGGCTGCGAGAAAAGCCTCTTAAAAGAAGTGTTGGATTTTAATGAAAGCAGCTCATAATGTGTAAGAGGGGAGAATGCTCTCACGCCTAAGTGGAGTTGCTTACATGTCTAGCCGGGGAGTTGTTGCGAAGCCTCGTAGTCCGTATCGTGGGATTCCGCGTGCTGTGGAATGATGTTCTGGTGTTCAGCACGTCAGCACGTGCCCCTGCGTATGGATAGGTACATACACACACATGCATGTGTTTTCATATGTGCATATCTACATATTTATAGACACACTGCACATTGTTGAATATACATGCTATACCTATGTATGCATACATGCATATGCATATATGCTTAGGCTTCTATACATTTTCATGAGATAAACAAGACATAAAAAAGAAAAATCTATATAGTGTAGGTACATAAAAAGAGGGGGTGCATATGTATATAACTGCATATCATAGAATCACAGAATGGTTTGGGTTGGAAGGGACTTTAAAGATCACCCAGTCCCACCCCCCTGCTCTGGGCAGGGACACCTCCCACCAGCCCAGGTTGCTCCAAGCCCCGTCCAACCTTGAACATCTCCACCAGGGATGGGGCAGCCACAGCTTCTCGGGGCAACCTGCCCCAGGGGCTCACCACCCTCACAGTGAAAAAATTCTTCCTGATATGTAATCTAAATCTCCCCTCTTCCAGTTTGAAGCCATTTCCCCTCATCCTGTCACTACATGCCCTTGTAAAAAGGTCTTGCCCAGCTCTCCTGTAGGATTTCTGCAAGCGGTGCTTGGAAACATCCTTGGAGTGATGGTCCTGGGCTTAAAAACACAGCCAGGCTGCCTGGGTGGGGTGGAAGGAGCTGTCGGGAGCAGTACCCGCCACCCAGGGCATCGCTCCCCTGACAGCCCTCTGACAGCGAGCTGTCACACCTTCCAATGTGCGAACATCAGCTTTTAGGTACCTTTGAAAGTTTAAAAGTGAATCATCGGTTGCTAATAGCCCTGTCTCCTAAATGCTTCTAATACGCTTATTATCGCATCATTTAAGCATCCAGAGTGATATTAGGAAGCATGGGTCTCCTGCCAAAAGGTTCTGAAGCGCATTTTCTGGCTGCAGCATTACGTTGCTTCCCCGGAGCTACCAAGCCTCGGTGTTTGTCTTCCAGGTAAAGCAGAAAGACATTGCCTCCTCCTGCCAAAAGGGGTGGAGCAATATTCGTCCCGATTTCTGCTGGCAAGTGTCGGCATGCTGCTTGGAGCGGCGGGTGCCCCGCTCCTCTGAATTTCACTCAAGAAGAGAAACGTGATAATGGCGGGGGGAGGAAAAATCATGAGAAAATCGACAGCGCTTCTGAAATCGAATGGGCATCACCGACTTCGGCTGTGTCACCTGCCTAATGCTGAAAGCTAAAGCCGAGCCTGGTTTTCATGAGGATAAACCCGAACCACCAAACAAGCTGGGCAGAGCCTGGGATTTGCCAAAGCCCAGCTCGGGAAGATGCTCCACACTCTCCCTGCCCCCCCAAAAAAATGGAAAGCAGAGGTCGCTTCTTCTGGGCTCAAAAAACCGAGAGAGGTGGACCGAGATTACACTGGGCTCCTCAGCAAACGGTGCGATGCTCCTTCCCCGTGGTGACCCCCTTCTCCTCTGGCGCACGCGGAGGTGCAGCGAGCTGTGGGGGTCTCCTGGGCCCGTGTGGAGCAGGAAACTTTCCTTTTCCCCTCGGTTCTTGGTGTTTGAGGTATTAATTTGTCAAGTTTTGGGGTGTGGGGGGGAAGAGCACGGCCCTGTGAGAGTGATGTGGGACGCTCGTGACCAGGCAGGGAGCAGTGGGACGTTTCCCAGTGCTTTTCAGATGCCTTCACTGAATGAGAGAGGGAAGAAAAGAAGAGCAAAACCACTGGAGATGTCAGAAATGCCCACACTGAAGGAAAGAAAGAACGAACGGAGGCAAAAGCACACACACATCTGCAGCTGATTTAACTGTATAAATAAATGGTAGGTTTCTTTGGCACTCCCAGCACAAATAATTAAATGGTACGTTTGGGTTCTGGGACACCACTGACCGAAAAATACATAGAGATATGAGAGAGAGAGTGAGAGTGTGTGTACGTATGTATACATATATATTCATGACATGTATGTATTTGTCCGAAACACTATATTTTATCTTTTCCCCCCTACGCAATTACAAATTTGTTAATACCCATGCCCCTGAAAGGCGAGCAGGGCGGGGAGGCTGTCCCGGGCCCTGCCGCAGACCCCGCTGGCCTGGGGGTCTGGTTTTATTTAGGGCTACGCCTCGGCAGTTTTAAAACAACACAATGCAATTACCCCAACCACAAAATGTTCTGTGAGAGCCTGACGGTCCCCCGGTGCCGCCGGGAAGGGGGATGCTGGGAGCGGGCCAGCCCCGGCCAAAGCCTCCCCGGATGGGGTGTCAACAGTCGTCCCCCCTTCCCACACAGCCCCTACACGTTAAGATGAGCTTAATTAATGTATATATTAATATATATCGGCCAGACCGGGGGATTCATCTCCCATAACTACCAGTTTCTTTCTGCTGAAGGTGTCCAGCTGAGGATGGGTGAGATAGATGGACCCGAAGCTTGAAAAACGTCCTTTCCTCCTCTTAAAAAATCCTTGCTGATGGCGGGAACCTGCTGCCCGTAATCGAGTGAAGCTCCCATGGAGCTTTTTCTAAGGAGCGATGAAGACATCAAGCCTTATATGGCTTCCATTATTATTTTGTTTTATTGTGTTGTCATTTTATGAGGGACTGGAGGCCCACGGGGAGCAGGAAGGCGCTACCATCTAAACCGGGGTGGGGAGCGGAGGAGGCACGTCGGGGCTGCCGGGTATCGGGGAATGATTTCATCCCCAGCCCTATTGTGGTGGGGAAACAATTCCTGTTTACCAACAGGCCCGCTATTGTGCTGCCCGCTGCCAGAGGAAATCTGTGGCCGAGTGGGGTTGCGCAATGGCCGGCGCGGTCCTTGCCAGAGCCCGTGGCTCCATGGTGCTGGGGCAGCCAGCAGGGCTTGCTGTGGCACGTGGGTACCAATATACCTCGTTCCGCCCCCTTCGCTTTTAAAACGGGCATTCCATTTTAACCTGTGGACGAGCGGCGGAGCAGCTTTGCAGGGAATGTAGAGCGAGATGGTGCTAATCACAAAGGTGGCACTCCGAGCGAGGTAGCTCAGAAGTACCTAATCTGTGATTTGTACACCCAAACTCTGAACTGAACCCTTAAAACCCTCCCAGCCAGATACGCTGTGTGTCCAGGCAAGAAATCTGCAGCCAGTGCCTATTCACGAAAGGACACGAGGTCCTGGATAGTCAAAGAAGGTTGGAGGGTCAATAAACTCCTTGGTGGCTTCATAGACCCCACGCAGCCCAGCAACATCTTGTCTGTGGGGCCGTGACAACTCCTGAGTGCTCTAGGCTGGGTTTTAAGAGTGAAGCAGACGTAATCTTTAATATTACAGATGTGTCCGTGCTCACGTGTCTAGATCTCATGCAGCTAATCTTAATTGAAGTGGTTTGGATGGTGCCAGCAATGCAGATCCTGTCTAGAGCAAGCTATGGCAGTGATCTAGGACTTCCCTGCGTCTCAGGAGGGTTTCGTTGCTCAGCCTGAGCTCCCACCGGGAGCTGCTTGGGGTTGAAGCTAGTGCAGATATGTCCCCGACTGTACAGCAGTGATGTCCTCCAGCTCCTCCAGCACCTATATCTGTTTGCTTTCCATCCTCCACCTTCCTTACCCACCCCACCTCCCTCTGACAAGGTACAGCCCTTTGGGTTATCCTTACCGGTCCTGCCCCAGAGCTGGAAGATGACAAATGACCTGATTTTTCCACTTCTCCTTTGAAAGGCCGAAAACAGGGCTATACACGAGCTCATCTGGGCTGCGGCAATGCAAACCAACGCACCTTTCCCCAATCCCTTAGAACTTCTCTGCATGCAAAGAGAATGGGACAAGCCCCGGAGGACCAACCAGCGAGTCAAAAATGCTTTTAATTTACTTACTGATACGGTGTGTGGTCTGCAGGGGGCTGGGAGGACCCTCCAAGCCTTATCGTTGTCTCTCCATAAGGGCATTTATTGCAGTGCCCCATCCGACACAGGCTCTTGCGGTGTCGTGCCAGAATTTCTGCAAATACCACGCGATTTATGCACGTGTGCAACCTTGTATTTTGTTCTGGGGTTGGGTTTTGTTGGTTTTTTTTTTGTTTTTTTTTTAACTGTCACAGGCTGCTGGCAGATCTGGTATTATTCCCTCAGCCTGTTAGGAGTGTACGCTGAGCCATTCCCAGCCAGTTGGAGCTTTTCCACAAGATGGTACTCAGCCCAGTCTGTAATTGAAACAGGGCACGGATGCTCCCGGGGAAAGCAGACGTCAGCCAAAAAACGAGGCCGTGATAGTCAGAGATATTTAATATACAAATAAGAAGTTGTTTCATAAATATCTTATAAAAACTGTAATTTACTTCCCAATATTTTAGCAGATTATCTTAATGCAAACAGCAGATGTATTTCGGAACGACGAGACAAATGTTTAGCAAAATTAAAGTTATTCATGTGCAGTCACACAGGGAATATTTGCATGATATTTTACTAATTGCTGCAAAATCTGACTTGTAGCAAACAAACAAACAGGGGGAAAAAATAAACCAGCAGAAAGATTAGCCCCGGGCCTCTCTTTTCAAGTTCTCCGAGTCTTTCTTCCAGCGCTCAACTTTTTTCTCTGGTGGTTTGGGGTTCCTCCCCAGTCTGCCCATCGCTCTTCTTCTCGGACCCGTTATCCTTTTGCAGACTCCCACTTTTCTCCTGGTAACCGGATTTCTTCCGAAAGGGGCTTGATTTTCTTCTTCCCATGCAGTCCAAACGCCATTCCTCGGCCTGCGCTTCTGCCTGCTCCGGTTTCTTATTGCTTGGCTGTAGTCAGCGAGGCCAATTTCCAACTGTCAAATTTCCTTAAGCATTTTGGGGGAAATACTTTGCTATTTTGCCTCGCTCGCAGGTTGCCCCAAGTAGGCTGAGCCATCCAGCAAAACCCAATGCAAAAGGAGTGGATGCTTTTTTTCCTGGCCAGGAATTCAGACTTGGGTTACTTTAACCTTCTCTTACAAGTTTCGAGTTACAGCAGCGAGAATCGAGTTGTAGTTGCTGATTGTTATGACATTATTTTATGTCAGGTCTATTTATTTGCCCTCCTGGAAAAGAGAATGTATTTCGAGACGTCAAAATATTTTGTTCGCCTTCGTTCGCTTGCAAGAGGAGCCTTAGGTGAGGTCAGAAAAATGTATGTTTATCAAAATTTCGGTGCGCGGTACATGGTTACACGTTTTGTATATATTTCCTACTCCCAAATTGAAGGAATGCTGAGGGCGCGAAAAATCAAGCAGTGGGAGGTTAGCAAAGGTCAGGATTAAAATTGATACGTCTTATAGAGAAATCCCATTGACTGCAGGAGCAAGCAAGCTGCAGCGCTGGAGAGAGAAGTCCTTGATTTCGCAGTTCAGCTGCCTTTTTTCCCCAAAGTACTGGAGTATCTACCAACAGTGAGTGTCTCTTATCATCCTGCTGTCAGTCGTTGTAGGTGGATGGGAAATGCGCTTTTTTTTACATGCCTTCTACAAGCAAAGGGGAATTTTGAGCATCAGAGCCTTTAAGATCCAAAATCCCCTTGTAAGTCATGTCCCTAACGCTGAAAACATTCCCTGTTACGAGTCGGGTTCTGGAGGAGTGTGCGGGAGGGTTGGAGGGAATGTGTGCAGCCACTCTTTGGGCACTTCCTTGCCTCGACGGGTCGGTGAGGGCCACCAAAACTCAGGTGATCGCTCACCGGCCGTGCAAACGCTGCTTTCTTCCAGGACAAAGCCAGGGCGGAGGGTTTAAACCTGCAAATTAAGTCACTGGGCTTTGCTCTAGAATTGTCCTCCGTAGGGGAGGAGGGGGCTACAAGCTGCCGATCCCCACAGCGTGTGCCCGGAGAGCATCCTGGTTTGGTTGGGGCATCAAGTCCCGGTGGGCAGCCTGGCGTGGGATGCCCACCTCCTCTTAGCTCATACCGGGTGCGCTTGGAGCATCCTGCTTTTCATGCTGGCCGGTGTTTGCATTTTGACCGGCGTTTTGCTGGTGGTGGGGAGGTGCGGGTGGATGGGAATGCTGAACTAAATGCACAGGTATGTGCTAAGGAGTCCATAAATGATAAGATTGGCTGTACATCCCAAACGGTCCTCTGAGATTTTGCTGAAGTAATTCTGTAGAGTCAGTTCTCCTCTAACTTGATTTTATATTTTTTTTTATTTTACTCAAAGCAACTTACGAGATCACAAAAGGCAACAGGTATGTTAGCTGACTGAATAGGAAAAGTGAAGGGGAGAACATTGTTATTATTCTTTTTTCTTTAAAAGGGGGGTTGGGGGGTGTGGGGGGGTGTCCATTCCTGAAGCTTACATTTTGAACTCACTAAAGTCTTTCTTTGGCCTCTCCCATCCGCAGGTCACCGCAGGAGTATGTAAAAAGGAAATGTTTTATTTTAACAGAGCCGAACAAAGTACATGAAACACACCCTTGCCACTGCATAACATTCCTTAAGTTAAATCACAGGACCCAGCATAACCTTTTTCTTCCCCCCCCCTCCCCCCCACCCGGTCTTTTATTTCACTGAAAAGAGCCCAAAGTATAATATTCTGTCAGGAAGCATAAATCCTAGTGCTGGAAGTAATAGCAATCTCCTAAGCAAAATCCCGTAGGACTCACGCCACGCTGCTTTCTGAAAAGCCGCATTCAAGTACATCCAGTGCCGCCTCTTTCCCGGCGGGCATCCCGAGCGCCGCGCTCCTGGAGCTTTTTGCACGAGGGTTTTCCTGGTGTTTTGGCCCTCACGGGCAGTCCTGGGTCTTGGGAGGAGCTGCCAGGCTCCTGCCCAACCATCCGAATTTTGAGCCCTCTCTTCGCCTTTCAATACGCGTGTGTAACTCTCCCATGAATGTAAATAAAAGTTATGGACACGCATGGAGGGGGAAATAGATGCATTTATCTTGGCTCAAGACAAGCAGCATCTCCCCGAGGAGCTACTTAGGAGGTTATTGAGAAGCCAACAGCAAAGTGCGGTGGGCTGTACCTTCCTACATGTGCGTTGCAGAAATTATAGGCGTGTTGCTGATGTTTATGGTGAACAAATAGTTTATTTCTGGGCTAAGAAAGATTCCAGTGTAAATACTCAACTGGCAGCTAGCTGGAAGTTTGCCACGTGAAGTTAAAAGGCCCGTGACCAATGGTGTCAGATTAACATTTCCAAGTTGGACAATGTACAAATGGTGTTCTTGGACTGGAATAGAAATAGATGAAAGTGGTCTACTGCAGTGCAAATAACAAACTGGCAACCAGCTGGTCATTGGAAAGAGAACATGCTATGGGAATATGCTTTCTGCAGAAATACTTTATTTTGGAGATAAGCATTAACAATAGGAAGATGAGGCTCGTTTAACAAGAACCATATGGTCTCATCCTGCTTTTATTTCACTCAATGGCAAAGCCCTGATTGTCTTCCGTGGGCGCGGGATGGGGATTACTGATAATAAATAAGTAGCACAATAACTTGCCCGATCCACTGTTGCTCTTCAAAAGGTGTAAACAGATTATTTTTAACCCGCGTGTTGATGTTTCAGGAGACGATAACTGAAAGGAAACGGAATTAAAGGGGCTTGTTGAAAAGCAACTTCTTTAGACAAAATAAGCCAAGACAAAGATCCATTCAAGGCAAAGTTATCAAACTGTGTGAAACCAATACAGCAACATTTCCAAGCTGATAAGTGGAGAAGTTGTGGATGGGTTCATTCAAAAAAAAAAAAAACAAAGAAGTTTGGATTTTTGTGGGGAGAAAACAATAGCCTGTAAAAAGTAGCTTACGTGCAGATGGAGGAGTAAGGCAGGGACTTTGCTGGGGTAATGGCCATGTCCTAAAAGCACCAGCTTGCTTTTTTAAGTAGCTACACAATCTATTCTGTTAGCAATGTTATTAAAGATAACAGAATTCAGCATCGTAGTTTCAGTATAGTGACCAAATTGATTTGTGCTAGAAAAAAAAAAAAAAAAAAAGAAAAAATAAGCAAGCCGAGGGAGTTGCAGCCTCAGTGGAAAATCCTGTTTTGGGAACTTTTCAAGGATGTAAAACATTGTCTTGAATTGTTTACTTTTATGGGTAGGAAGTAAAAAAGAAGTGAAGTAAGATTGGAAATGGCATTCTTACCACAGTTGGAAGGTCGCCGTAAAACCAATACAACTCAACATTGCCAACTCATTTTTAAAACTGATTTTGGTTGTGGGGTTTTTTGGGTTTTTTTTTTTTTTTTTTACAGTGGCTAAGGTTTCTTATTTTGGTCACAAAAAGACAGCAACACGGAAACTCTATTTATTATCAAGAAAAATCAAGATTTGAACATGAAAAAACATGGCTTATGTATGCAGAGGCTCACATCTGCCTTTGGATGTGTCTGAAGACAGCTTATAACACTCAAGGATATCAAAATTATATTATGTTACGTATTTAGATACATCGTATTTCTAAGTTTTGCTCCCAAAGTTCATTATTCCCTCTTTTTGCTGTAAAATATAGCAAATACTGGAAGCGGAGGGAAATGATACAGAATTTGGAGCACATGTAGATTCAGATGTTCAGTTTGAATGTCTTAGTTTATCTCCACTTTTCGCTTCGAACACCCCTTCCTCTTCCCCTTCCCTGGGACTCGTTTCTCCCTCGTCTTTACACTGATGGCAAAACAGCCTCATACCATTTCTGTGTTTCTTTTGGGCTCCCAGTTCCCACCTCAGCCGCTCCATCTAAAAAAATCATTGAGTCCCTAGCCCAAATTTCTGCAATCTGGAAGTTGTTTCAAAGCAGCCCAACAATGAAGGTGATCCCACACTGGCCGGTTGTCCTCATGATGGAAGTATATGCCAAGCGTGGTCCTGATCCAAGGCTCCTTGAAATTTCGGGAGGTTTTTGTAGCGATGGGATGAGGAGTATTTCTTAGACTTCAGATTGGAAGAGGGTAGATTTAGATTAGATATCAGGAAGAAATTTTTCATTATGAGGGTGGTGAGCCCCTGGCGCAGGTTGCCCAGAGAAGCTGTGGCTGCCCCATCCCTGGAGGTTGGCCCAGGTTGAACGGGGCTTGGAGCAACCTGGGCTGGTGGGAGGTGTCCCTGCCCCTGGCAGGGGGGTGGAAACAGATGGTCTTTAAGGTCCCTTCCCAGCTAAAATATTCTATGATTTTCCTGTGTGGCTCAGAGCAGGATGCACAGAATCACAGAATGGTCGGGGTTGGAAGGGACCTCTGGAGATCATCTAGTCCAACCCCCAACACAGGTGAACCCTGGTGGAACAGGCTTTTGGATGCCAACACCTTCAGGATTCAATTTTTCCAGGTTTCCAGCAATTGTCTGATAAAAGGAAATGAGAGGGAACCGAGACTCAGTGTCCATTTATAGGAGCAGTATTAATTTGGCAATATTACCAATAAATAAACAGCCCCTCATTTCTCTTTGAGAAGAGCTCCCAGCTCCCCCAAAGCTGGGGAGAATCCTCTGATTACATCCCGCTTACTCCCTCGCTTTTCTTTTCCCTAGGCAGCGGGGATAGCTGAAGAAGCCCGTCATCGTTTTATTGCTGTTTCTAATAAACACATATGGTGATGCATATAACGAGAACAACAGCGAGTCGCTATTGTTCAGCGCACGGCCATATGTGGGCTGTCCAGCAGCTCGGCAGCTGCATCGTGAGCGCTCAGGAATGTCGATAGCCCAGAGAGAAAGGAATGATTTTTTAAGGGCTCTGAGCCTCACAAATAGCGCGTCTGCTTTACATACCGCTGTTGCTAAAACAACTTCTGCCCGTGGTGTGCCAAAAGCATAGATGCGGCGTTAGTCACTGCAGAAGTTTATAAGGTGATTAAATTGTTAGCGATTGCAAGGCAGAGGCTGAGAAATTAGCTGGCACCATGTTGAAGGAGCAAAAAAACACCCCAAATAAATATATTTTTATATATATAAATATTTTGTATGTATATACATATACTTGCATCTGTATGTGTGTATTTATACAGTCAGTGATCTCTTTTTTAAACATCAGAAACTCGGGCACTTGCACGTCTAGTGCTTCACATAGTAAAAACTTTGACCCCGGCACTAATCCCTATTTATTTTATCCCGTTGTGCAAGGTTGAAAGGCATGCGATTTACCAACAGTTTGTTCTCCGTTAGCTACGTTTCCCTCTGGCCTCATCCGGCTCTGCTTGGGCTGGCTGATGCATACTTGAGTGATGCAGAGGCAGCCCAAACGTGATGGTTGGGATGCCTTGCGTACATCTGTGTTTTTAACACTCTTCTCTTCCCGCTGCCATATTTACCCAGCAACCTGACTGAAAATGAACAGCCCATCTGTACATCTTCGTTTTTCCCATCAGTGTGTTTGGGGGAAAAGGAGAGGGAGAGGCTGTGATTGCGGGGAAAGAGAAATAAAACCTAAAAGCCGGCAATGCTTTTTTCAAATTTGGACAAACACGGGCAGGCAACTGTGTCTTTATTTAAGCACTTGAATAATTTAACTGGTTTTGTGAGTGTGTGTGTGTGTGTGAGATGCTGAGGACCTACTGTAAATAGGAGGAGAGAGAGAAAATTGTACGGGATCCAAAAATCAACTGCTTGCATATGTCTCCGAGTACGGCTTTTAGAAGTCTGATTTAAATATCAAAGTGTGAATGGTTTTGGTCAGTGTTTCTGAGGCATGGCGGGAAGTCCTCGGTCTTGTAGTCCTTTTTGCGCACCCCTCGCACACACCATCTTTGCGGCACACAAATTACCTGTATAATGGGACATGATTTGAGTAACCTATAAAGTCCCGGGAAGAACCGCATCCAAGGCGTTCACGGAAACCATAGAGCAGCTCCGACTGCCAAAATCCACAACCGGTTTTGCCTGGTAAACGAAACCACAAACATTTGCACGCTCAGATATCCTAACAAAAAGTAAATATTTTGCATGACGTACTTTTCAATATCACACACAGTAGCACACCAGAAGAAAAAAAAAAAAAACAAGAAGAAAACAAGTTTTAACTTCTATTTACTCCATCTTAGGCAGCTCTTTCCAATGGGTAAAGCTGAAACACCCACACCAGCTCTCCTTGAAATAATGAAGGACCATATTTTTCCCCCCTGATGGATGAACGCGGCCCTCAGTTCCTCCTGGGAGCGGTGGCAGGACTTCAAAAAAACCCCCACGCCAGGGCCTGATTTTCAGAGGTCTCCAGCATCCCCGGTTCCTGTTGACTCGTCAGCGACGTGCAGCTTGAGGTTTTGCTCGTTCCTCAGCTGAATCTCTCAAAACTCGTGATTTCTCAGCATGAGTCAGTGTTTTATGTAACCCCAGCTTGCATTCCTCCAAACCCCTCCTGAGCTTGGAGCGCTCCAACAGCCAACCTCAAATTCTTCATCCTCCCAGCTGACAACTTTGGTCCTCCAGCGGTGGCACGACAGGCTCCTCACACTGCTCCTGGGGGGTTTTGGGGCCCCGGCGTGGCTCTCCGAGCATGAGGAGCGAGGCTGGAGCAAAGCTGGGATGGAGGAGGAAGCTCCACTCCACAATGGGCAAGACGTTGGGCTTTCCTGCATCATAAATGTCCATTGCCCATTTTGTTCAGCTGGTTTTTTTGTCTCTTCCCTGCAACAGCAACAGTTTTATCCATGCCCCTGCCGGACAAGAACCGGTTTTCATGTAAAAAAAGTAGGAAGGGAGGACACTGATGTGGTGGATCCCACTTGCTGTTGGTCCTCTAGGTACACCTCAGCTGACAGCTTCAGTTCACACCCCTGGCACCCTGCTTCACTCTGAAGGCAGCATCCTGACGTGGGGCGCCTGAACAAGCTCAAGAGGTGGATTATTACACCGTAGTTAATTATCACTGTTATCTGTGAATGCACTGAAAGGTATAAAAAAACAGTGGGAGAAGGTAGGAAGCTAAACCCCGTTTTTTTCTTCTGTCCTGGCTGATTTTCTCTTGAGAGGTGGAAAATCTCAACCTGTGATGGCAGCTTCCCATGCCCATTTTTGCGGGGAACTCCTCACTGGCGGGAGAAACCATCCCCAGCACAGCTCTCCCAGTCCCCCCGGGGTAGCCAGGAACCCCCCTACCACCGACAGTAAGAGGGGTACCTGTTCTGGTCGGTTACCCCATCCCCACCACAGCCAGACAGGAGTCATTGAGGAGCACTTATGATCCTGATGCACAGTTTCTTCCTTCTCTGGAGGGGAAAAGCGTCCTTTTTTCATTTAGCTGCCCCTACCTTCTCTCTGCCTACAGGTAGTAGGTCTCACAGCATGGTAGAACCTAAAATGACTCCTTTTCCCCCAAAAAATAAAGCCCCAATTTATTGGCTTGTGGACACTGAGTGGGAGGCACTGCTTTCTTGGAAATGTTTGATGATGTAGGAGAGTAGAAGTGTGAGGGAACATTGGGGCGCTCGATGCAGTGTGGTGGGAAGCGGGTGGGAGGGATGGAGGAGCCATGGGGAGGGCTGAGGAACCCCCAGTATTTTATGTGCAGCCATTCGTACCCCAGCCGGGCTCTGCCTGCTGTTTGAAACACAGCCGAGGCATTCAGGTCGATGAATCAGGTGGCTCAGAAGCACATTTTGGGGTATTTTTTTCAGGTATTGTTGGTCTTTTTTGTACAAATGGCTGATCATTTGTCACATGAGATTGGTACCTCAAATTTAGGCCCTAGAAGGAAAGCTAGGCAAAAAAAAGATTTAAAAAACCCACAATTGAACGATTTTCTAAAATAAATGTTATTTTGTCTTTACCATCTTTAGTCCTGTGTATGTAAATGAGTACAAATCTACGCACTCAAAGGTGAAAATACCTCCTGATGATAAAAGTAGACTCACAGAAGAAATGCTTTGCAATATTCAGAGAAACCACGCAGGAACGTGAAGACCAAGCGAGGGGGAGCCTGTGCCAGTCCGCTCCACTAACCTACTTAGATGCAGCGTGGTAGCAGCAGAATAACCTGCCATCTGATGCTCCGGATGCCGTGACCGTGTGCTGGCACCAGGCAGAGCTCGGGCACGGAAACCCTCTCCTAGCGAAATTTCTTGTCCTCGTTAGTGCCTAAATTTTAAATGCGCGTCTGTAGGGCCACGGCCACGTTTCATCATTGCAGTGATTGCGTAGAAGGTGAGGAACGTGCGCCGCAACGTTGGGATTCGTCTCTTCTTCCTTGGCCACCCAGCGAGCCAGCACCTTTCCCAAGCTGAGGGTGTTGGCATCATCATTCCTCCAGGAAAGGGCTGTGTTGAAAAGCATTTTTTTCTCCCAGGTATTATCAGTTGGCCTTCTAAAAGATGTCACCTCTCCGTATGTGTGTGCCTGGTCTGTACCAATACATGATGTTTCAGCGCTTGGCAGCCTACCTCGTGCTTGGGCAGGAGCTGACAGGTCGGCCATGGTTTTTCCTGAAGAATTTGGGTGAAATCCTTTTACGTCTTGCTTTTCCTGTGGCCCGCTTTTGCTTTTTTTTTTCACTGCAGGCCTCAAAAGCAATCCCCTCAGAGGCGGATATATATATATTTCACCGTAAGTGAAAGAGAACAAAACAAATAAAAACACAACGAGGCTCTTTCTCCACGTTGGTGCTTTCTTCAAACCTTCTACTGAGGATTTCCAACTGTATTTGTCGTCGTACGGTAAAGGGCTCTGAATGAATTTATTGATGGTAGCTGGAAAAAAAAAAAAAGGGAAAAAATGAATGAAATCCCTTGAGATAGAAGGTATGTCATGAACTTCCCCAAGTTATTTGCAAATGTTTCTGCCAGTCTCAATAAATCCCTCAAATTTCAGGATAGGCTACATTAATTACAGGATGGCATTATGTATTTAAAGGTTGCTGAAAGTTATATCTGCGACCAGTCATGTTCAAACTGCACGTTCACGTGAAATATTTGTTATTTCAATACGTAGGCATGCACGCGAGCGGCAAGAGTGTCCATGATGTTTTAATAGGCTTTTATTAGTTCGTACTCTCCTTGTAATCTTGTTTTACAGTATGTGCGTTCAATGTGTTTGTGTCTATGCTCTTCATGCACACATCGCAGGATGCCAAAACATCCTTCTGCTTCCTTGTTTCCAACCACTTAGTCAGGCACTTGAACGCTTTCCAAATCTTGTTAAAAACCAGAAATAGCGCTATCACTTCTTGTGGGAGTGCGCAGAAGAGATGGAGATGGTGGTGGATGGAGAGGAGTTGGGAGGTGGGGGGATCTTCATCAGAAGAGCCTCGGTGCCGCGATGCCCAGACCTCATCTTTCCCTCGCTGTGAAAAGTGGGGGGTTTTGGTTCACTCACTGGATGGAAAAAGGCTGCAAAGATGCCTCTTTTACGTTACCCCCAGTTTAGACAGTTTATGAACCAAAAGTTCCCTGGCCAAAAATCACAGGGTATTTGTCGGAGCTGACGTGGCTTAGTTAGATATAAATTTTAAACTATCCTTTTTTTTTTTTTCCCCAAGGAAAATTTGAAGTAACATTTAAATAGTTGTTTTGTTTCAGGTTTTTTTTTTCTGAGTAAAATAGATTAAAAAAACCCAACTATTTTATTCACTGTTTTTTTTCTGAAACTAAACTAAGGAAGTAGGCAGGCTCAACCCAGATACAATAAATGCTTCAGAAGTGCGTTACTGGTGAATTAAAAATGGCTCCTGAGACTGTTCAAAGTGCTTTCGGTCGTGTGGGGCCTTGCTGGGTGACACTGGGATCATGTGATGCAGGTGGTCCTGCTTTCTCCAGAGCACGTGCTCACCCCTTGTACCTCTGTTTTCTGCTTAGACTAGATGTTTTCTGGTGTGGATCTCCTAGGCAAGGAAGCATCAGCTTTGGCTGGTGCCTGGAAGCTGTGCTGTAATAAAAAAAAACGAGCAGTATTAATGAGCATTAATTAACTGGACGTTCATGACCGCAGGGAGCAGCAGATGTGGATTCTCTGATGTCTACAGATGGTTGAGTTCATCCCATCGTCATCGTGGGAGTCAACCACAGTTTCCTTGGTTCCCTGTCTCCACGAGGTGGGAACATCTGTCCAATTTGACTGCAGTCACCCGATGGGTTTAAAAGCGTGTGTTGACGCAGGCGGGCGCCCACACACCCGTACATCCACGTGCAGCGTGATGAGAAGGCAGCCTCTATAGCCTTAAGAAACCCAGATAAAAATAATGTGGCCTTAGGAAGCTTCTGCGGTGCGTGAGTGAGATGACTGCAAGGCTCCCGCTGCCTCCTGAGAGGGGTCAGGATTTCAGATTCGATTAAGGAACTTGCCAAGGAGTCGTGACACAGCCGTTGCTGGCTGTCTACGCTGCAGCCCACATTTATTCATGGTCAGCAAAAAAAAAAAAAAAAAGCTGGTGAAATAACATTTATCAGATTGTTTACTTGGCATATCCCCCACAATCTGAATAATTTATTTTACAGGGTGTTTTTGCCCAGATGACAAGCTAGAGGCAGGGCTTACTAATATAATTATCAAAATTTGATGGGTCTCAGAAGAAAGTTTGGAGTCAAGTGCCAAGTTTCTCAGTGGAGCAGTGTCTGTGGCCCCAACCAGCCACACGCTGAGGAGCACACGGCCACATGCTGAGACTTCTGCTCACAGTATCTCCTTGCAAACATGGCCTCCATGAAGCATCACGGCAGGTAAGAGCTGTCCAAGCCAAGGTGGGTGGCGGGAGTCCATCTCTTGGGGGTGTTTGATGGTGTGTCAGACCACGGAGCCTTCAACCTTGTTATCAGACTGGGGGAAAAGAGCCGCTTCACAGGGAGAAAGAAGTGAGGAGCTCTGACAGGATGGCCTGCCCTCCTGGAGATAGCAAGCCTCAGCTCTAGCCCTCAGGATGCAGAGATGGTGAGAAACAGCGGCGTATTTTTCACTTTGCAGAGGCTATGGCTGCCTTGATGTCATGGGTTGGGTCTTCTTGCTCCTCCAAAAGCAAAGGACATGGGTGAGCCTCTCCCGTTATCAGCCTGTGCTCAGTGCAGCAAGGATGGAGGACAGGTCATGCAGGCTCTTGTTAAATCACATTTGTCAAATGAGTGGTGTCTTTTTTTTTTTTTTCAGGAGAGCAACGACCCTGTTTATCTCAAGGCCGATGCACTCTTGGAAAGTGAAATATATATGGTAATGATGATGGCGGGAGGGAGAAAATTTCTCTTTCACAAGAAAACGTGGTGCACAAACACACAACACAGCTTCATTTCACCCATAAGAAGTTTGTGCAAGCACAGGGAAGTCCAGGTTTTTCTCCTGCCCCCCAAAGAAACATAATCCAGAGTTTATATCAGATGGTTTATGGGAGTTTATTGGAATATCCAACAGGGTTCATGTAGTGTGTCATAAGGTAAAGCCTGTTCATTGGTGATTTACAAGCAGTGTGTGCCGGTGTTACTGTAATTTATAGACCACAGATGGTCAGGGGGTGCCCCTGCTGACTTGTAGCTGAATAAGAAGCTGAGCCCTGCGTGTCATCTGCTGTGGGTACCTCCGGCTCACTTCCCCAAATTAGCGCTGATCGAGCCCTGCCTTCAAACCTGGAGGGTCCCGAGACCTCTGCCTTGCAAGCTGGGGCTGCTTGGGGAAGGGAGAGGCCACAAATGATTAAGGCTGGGGGAGAAAAAAAAAAAAAACAAAGCATATCAGAACGGCACCAAAGGAAAATTGCTTTTTACGATAATAACTTCCCTTCTCAAGGCTGGTACTTCACTTGATGGGTTTTTGTCACCTGTTAAATAGAGAAGGAAGAACGTCAATCCCTCCTTTCATTCACTGGTCTAAGACAAACATCTCCTCTACAAAAATTTATATATATTCATAAATCTCACTTGTAATGACCTCTAAGGTAGATCCTATCTTTGTTCTCGTCATTTTCCCCTTTTAGGTAATTACTCTTTAACTATATTTTACTACGGCTTTCTTCCCTGCGTCAAGTTTGCATAAGTCTTCGCTTCTTTAAACTTTATTAAATAATTGTCTCTTTATTCCAGCACCTCTTTCTGACCCCCTCCCCAAGGAATTTGCTCCTGGGGGATGCACGAGGCAGAGGGGGGACAGGGCTGGTAGCACGTCCCACCCGAATCTTTTGGGAGATTTATTTTTGTGGCCGGAGGGGGATCGGGCCCCCTTTTTCGCTTTTTAATTTCTCGGGTTGACAAGGTTCCTCATGTCGCCTCGTATTTCTCCCGGACCTGTTCTTGTCTCGCCACGTGTGGCCTTGTCCTGCCCGCAGAAATACGGCGGTGGGTCTCCGGCGGGATCCGGCAGCCTTCGGAGAGACGTGCCGGATCCGGGGACACCCGGCGCTCGGCTCGCCCGCTGCAGCAAGGTCATGCATTTTAACAAGGCGCCGCCGATCCCCTTTTTAAAGGGCATTGATTATGTTTTGTTAAAATGGGCTTTGAACTCATCTGACCCTTCGCCGGTAGGATGTTTCAGGGTTGGTTTTGTTGTGTTTGTTGGGGTTTTTTTCCTGCCTGGACCACACTTGACACCTGTTGGGGAAAAACAGGGCTGCAAATGCCGCTGCGAGAAACATGCATCCCACCTCAAAACTCAAGGGCTTGATTTTTTTCCCAAGAGAATTTGGTGGCTTCTTTAGTTAATAAAAAGAAAAAAAAAACAACTTTGTTTTTCCTTATCAAGATGGGGGAAAAAAAACACCCTATAGACAAAAGAAGCAGAAGGAGAGCTGTAATGGAAATAAAATTGACAGCCTCTCAAAACTCAGGTGGCACTTTCCTTTTCCAGTTAATTACAGTTTTAATTACATGGCTTCTTGTGACTCCTTGATACCTAATAAACTAGACTCTGTGGGGCGGCAAAGTTGAGTTTTGCTTGAACTGCAGGTGTAAGGCTCAGCATGAAACATAAATCAACTTCTTAAACATGTTCCCAGGGTGTGTTCAGGCTTTTTCTTCCTATTCGCTTGTAAAAATCACATCTTTTCACCATTGTTGGGTAAAAAAAAAAAAAAAAAAAAAAAAAATTGAAGCTACAATGCAGTGAGTATTACCTTTGTGTCTTTGGATATAAAAATCCCCTTTTAGCAAGGAAAAAGAGGCTTTTTCTTTTAACCTCAGATCTGATAAATTTTAAAGGAGTGATGCATTACCCGTATAGACCCTCTCTCATTATCATTTTTTTTTAAGTGGGGGTGTGTAAGATAGACGAGGCAAGTGCACCAGCAGCACGACGGCGAGGGGAGGTTGGTATGTGGAAAATAAAGAGACATTCAGCCCATAGGAGCTGCCTCTTCTGAAGGTTCTGAAAACAGAGCGCGCCTGTTTATTTTTTGTGTGTGATGCCATGGAAATCTGTGCTCCCAGTCAGGTTCAAGCGCAGTGCCATATATTACCCGTGAGTGGGGTAACACGCTGATGACCTGTTGCAGCAAAAAGCTGGAGAAAAATATGGTCCAGAAGTTCCCGTTGGTCTCAATCCCGGGACATCTGATGGGGCCACGAGCCTGCGGCAGGGAGCTCAAGATCGCCCACCTTCCCTCTTCCCCAAACAAAACAAGATTATTTTAAAAAGAGGGGAGGGGAAGAAAAAGGGAGGAGGGTTGAAAGAGGCAGGAGAGTTTCACAGATGGCATTCAGATGTTGGTGCAAAACTTGACCATCAAGTGTGGGACATGAGTGTTTCAATAAGTTCTTCTTAACCTGTGAGACACAACCTTGGAAGGACTTTTTTTTTTTTTTTTCCAAACGTCGTCTTATTAGTTTTATCCTCAGCTTGTGATTCGTCTGCTGAAGTACAGGTTTACACGAGTGCAAAAAAAAAGGTATATTCATTATGAGTGAAGAAGGAGAGCTCTGGGACATACCTGCCTGGTTAGCAGCTTTCCATGCCCAGCAAGGGGAAGGTGGGAGAAATCGCCGTGTCCTGCTTGCCTTTCAACATGAATTTTTGGGTTCTGGGGGTTTCCCATTGCTGATTACCTGAAGTAGTGCCATCGTGCTCCTCCTTGGCTGGAGCAAGCTTGCTGAAGCCAGCTGAGGATCTTTCTCGCTCCTCCAAGAGCTTCGTGACCTGCTGACCACCCACCACCTCCCCTGTGGCACACCCCAGCCTCGGGCCCCATCCCCTGAAGCTTGCTGACATCTCGCTGACACCCACGGCGCTCAGAGCCACCTGAGGCACAGTCAAAGGCATCTATCTTCCTAAATAAAATTGTCATATGGCTTGGGCAGAATAGGCTGATTTCTACCTTAACTTCAGTAGAAATCTTCCCTGAAAGACAATCTCCCTGCAGACTAGACTTGTCCAGCGTCATTTCACCTTGATGTCCCGTTGATGAGGATTCTTGGTGGTGGTTGTTGTTGTTGTTATTATTAAAGCTCATAATCTTTCTTCTGTTTCACAGTCTGGCTGCCCCATCTTCTTTACATCTGCATAGGTTACTTTCCTGAACAATTGCGCTTGCAAAGCAAAGGTTTCTCTCAATATTGGGTTCAAGCCCTTGGGTATAAATGTCTTGTACTCTCCCGAGCTGTTTGCGTGCAGCATTTGGGCAGCTCAAGGCAAAAATGCGGGGAGCTGGACTGTAGTCTGCAATTTCTGCATGACGTTACAGATATGAGCTGATGAAAAGGAAAAAAAAAAAACAAAACCAAAGAAAACACAGACAAGGATACTCTTCTTTCAAGGTTAACATGGCTTCACCCGTGACATCGAGAACAGTTTGGGGAAAAGTGTGTGATACGGTGCAACGCAAGTCCAGCAACGCTGTGTCCTGACCTCAGCATCCTCTTGGCTTTTGGTGTCTGAGGACACATTGCCCAGGTGCTCCCCTGGTGACATCCAGGTGCAAGCTATAAATTTTCCACTAGAACCATCTTGCAGCAGAGACTTGCCATTCTGGTTGAACAAAAATCTTCGTTAAAGGCAGACCACAGAAAAGGCTAAATTTTGGGAGATAAGGAAAGCCGTGGTTTAGTGGTGGGTTTGGCAGTGTTAGGCTGATGGTTGGGCTTGATGATCTTCAAGGTCCCTTCCAACCTAGACAATTCTATGATTCCATGATTCTATAAAACAGCCCAAAAAATCATCTCTGTTTTGGTCCCACTTGTCCATTGTGGGAGGTGTGGATGGAAGGCACCTCTTGGGCTGGACCCCACAGCTGGATGGTCTTTCCTTCAGGTGCTTCTGCAGCCCCCGAGCAAAAGCCATCGCTGCGGCCCTTTGCAAAAAAGTTGGCTGGATCTTCTCCTCTTCAGACCCCCCCATCAGAACCTGTAGCAGATGAACTCAGCAGAAACTGAGGGCAGATGGAGAGACTTAACCTGCCCTTTGGCTATGGCTATGTATATCTGCACTGTATTGTCTGGTCCACCCAAGTGTTGTGGTGACATGGGCTTTTGTGCCAGCTGTGGTCCTGGAGGACGTCAACTCCATGGACCCCTGATGCTTTACAGCTTAAATCATGAAACCAGAGCATGCACACCTCAGACAGACAGCTCAGTACCTTTAAATACCAGCGTTAACTCTGCAAATTATCCGGGGAGGCAAAAAAAACCCCAACCCTATGGCCAAGCGAGCATTTGCAAGAGGAGAAAAAGCAGCACTCCTCCCGCCTTCCTCCCAAATAAAGTGTTTCTTCGTCTTTTTCAATTAGTCTTGGTTTTATTTTTGAAACCACACAGAGTGGCAATTATAGAGCTTTATATACTTTCATATATAGTTTTTCCAGAATAGGAAAGGCAGGGTAAAATTAAGGGAGCGAGGGAACAGGAGGAGAGCAGGGAAGGAGGGGAACAGGACTTTAAAAGATGAAAGAAGGTTAAACCCCCCCCCCCAAACCACAATAATGTCTGTCATTCTAGCACTCCAGGTGGCACTGAGAGTGAGAAGAAAGAGGAGAAAAAAAAATCAAATCTCAAAAATGTTTTGGTTCACAACAAAGAAAAGAAGCCAAACTTTCCAGCTGAAAAAAAAAAAAAAGTACGCATTTTGTTTGCTTGGAAATGCTTCCTGCGATGGACAAGAAAGAAAAAAACATGTGTACGTGTTGGAGTAGGGGAGAGGACAGTTATTTCTGTGTGTGGTGAGCTGCCCGTACCTAGAGGTGTCCACCAGCTTGTTGGGAGCTTAACTACGGCAACCGACCGGAGAAAGCTGTGGCGTGGAGCAGGAGAAAGTGCGAGGAGACATTAAGGAGCATCCTATAGCGAACACATCCCTGCGACATTGCTGGTCCCGTGGTGGAGGGGGAGGGAGGCGGCGCGGGAACGGCAGCGTAGCGTGCATCAAACCATATGCCACCGCCCCATATGGCAATGTGGTCTGAAGCCTTTCAAGGCGGTTCCAAGTTGGAAAAGGCTTGAAAAGTTTTCAAACGGGGTTTTTATGGTCTGCTGAAACACAAATGACCGTTTTTCATTCTACGAGGGAAAGTTTATCAGGAGGAAGGCGGGCGAGAGGCAGCCACCCTCAAGCCTGGTTCCTGCTCCCAAGCCGGGTGGAGGAAGCGTCGCGGTGTGGGGAGCGTATTTCTTCCCCAGTTGTCGGCAAGCTGTGCTTCAATAACGGCGTAACAGATAGTGCATGAAGGAACATTAGCCGCAAAAATGATCCCGTCGGGAAGGAAGCTTGGAAGAGGTTGTTTGGTTTTTTTCTTTCTGAACTTGACAGCAGGGCTGGGAATCCGGCGCACATCTGTGCAAACCTGCCCGAGGTCAGAAGGGAGCAGGCGCTGGAGATCTCCCCCTAGCTTGAGGCAGCTCCACCGAGGTGGGGTGGACTTAGCTGAGGAGGAGGGTTTTTTCAGTGCCGGGCACCCCACATTGTGCTGGGATGGGATGCGTGGGGTGTCGGAGCAGCAGTGAGGGATGAGGGCTCATGCTGGGGAGAAACCATGCATGGCCGTGGCTCTGTGAGGGGCTGGACTGAATGGAGAAATGGCGATGAAAGAAGCAATGGCACCATCCTCATGGCTGTAGGAGCTGTTGGCATGAGCAGGGTCACCGGCACCCACAGCCCTCAGCTGCTGCGCTGGGCTCCCAGGCATATTGCTTGTGTCCCTATATCAGACAGAGGTGGGGTGGTGGGGCATGGTATGGAGGAGCCTTCATCCCCTCAGTCCTCTTTGGGACACCATTCCTTCAAAAAATGAAAGAAAATGAAGAATCATAGAATCACTGAAGGGTTTGGGTTGGAAAGGACCTTGAAGATCATTGAGTTCCAACCCTCCTGCCATGGGCAGGGACACTTCCCGCCAGCCCAGGGTGCTCAAAGGCCCGTTGGCTTGCAACAAAAGCTGGTGAGATCCAAAATGCATTGAATAAAATGGCTGGGGAGCGGGGGGGGGGGCGGAGAAATAAATCAATGTTTTTTACTTACCTCTAAAATGTTATGGCTAATTGCAAGGTGAAATGTCCAACTACATGGCAGGCATCAGGGCTTTCTTACGAGCCGCATGTTTGTTGGTGTTTTTCTTCTGGATTCTGCTCCTGGCCCCTTGTAATTAAAGGAGAAAAACAGTTTCCAGGGGAAAATGGAAAATAATCCCTAACCTATTGGTTAAAACAAAAAAAAATCCTAAAAATTGAAAAAAAGATGAGGAATACCGTACCCCAAAGCTGCCCCAAATCTTGCTCTCCTTTAATCTCATGGATTTGGAGAGGGCTTTGTGATTCTTGAAGATCCTACCTGGCGGCCTGTTTAAAGCTGGGCTGGAAGAGGCACCGCAGCGATGGAAAAATGCTCTGAATGATGGTCACGTACCCACCTCAGAGCAACCGAAGAGCACAGAGAGAATAACAGACCATCCAGCAGTGTTCCTACCCATGGTAAACGCTGCGGATCTGTCGCCTTAGGGGATCTATTATTTTCTGGTTAAACAAGTCTATCTATTGTTTTAACCAGCTTAATTTTTTTGTTTGGGTTGGTTTTTTTTAAGCCAATCCCTCACAAACTCGGTCTGAGCTCACCTGAACAGTCCTGGTTTTTAACTTTTAGGCGGGGACGTGACTTATGATTTACTAGATAGCTATGGTGAGCCTCATGTAATAAAAGTCTGACCTACGCGATGTGTATAGGCTACTGTATTATAAATATTTAATAAGTTATATGGGGAAGAAAAGAAAAAAAAGAAAGTGTAGGGGTTACAGAAATCATATTAAAGCAACTAAGTAAATACAAAGAAGGTTAAAGTGTCTAACTCTATATGGTATAAAGGCTAAAGCAAACCAGATCTCTTTTCTAGATGCTTTTCATGTACAGTGGTAACTGGGCTGCATAAAAATAAAGCAAGTATTTAAAGACAGGTGAAAAAAAAAAAAAAAAGAAAAAAGAGAGAGATCTAAAGCATTTGGTTGGCATTGATAGCAATCATTTCAAAAAGCCCTGGAACATTTAAAGAGAATTAGAAAGGATTTTGCTGGAATCAAAGGGAGAGCACTTTCCACGGCTGGACGTGTATTTGGGTATCTGCAAACCGATTACATCAGAGTGAGCAGAACAGCCTTGATCATCCACGACTTTAAAATCAGAAGAAAGGGGTTTTCCTGTTTGGGCTCTTTTTTTCTCACTCACACATCTTACAGCTTTCATTCTTCTGCCTCCTTGATGGTAAAGTAACATTTATTTTGGCACGGAGGCTCGCTTTGAAAGGCCCTGCCGGTCGAGCAGCTACAGCGCGCACCAAACCCGCGGGGGTGAGCAAACCTGGAAATATTTAGGTTTAGGGGTCGTCTTTTCTTTTCTTTTTTTTATCACGACCGACGTTTTGTTTTTAAAGAAGCGGGTACCTTCGCGCTTCACCGCGACAGCCGCCGTGGTGCGGACGGGGCTCCTGGCTATCTGCCTTGCCGTCTTGCCGTTCCTTCAGCAATGCCCAATCCCATAACCCACTCTCGAGCCAAAATAAGGTTTTCGCCAGGATTTCGCTATTGTGGGCAGTTTACCCTCGGCATCAGCCAGCGGAGAGAGGGCGCTGAAGCCCCTCTCCACCCTGTCTTGCCCTCGCCTCCTTCACCCCAGTGGTGGTGGTGGTCTTGTCTCTTTGCTCCCATGCCCACTGGCCGGCCGGGAGGGAGCTGGGATGGTGCCTTGCTCCATCAGCCTCTGCCAAGGGGATATTTCTTTTTTAGGGGTAAAAATAAGACTATGGAACCTTAAGCCCTACTGATGCCAAGAGGGGCATCCCCTCCCCATGCTCCCCTCCCCCGGGAGCCTTGAACATAAGAAATTCCATCTTAACATGAGAAGGAACTTCTTGACTTTGAGGGTAGTGGAGCACTGGCACAGGCTGCCCAGAGAGGTTGTGGAGTCTCCCACTCTGGAGACATTCCAAACGCTGTCCTGTGCAACTGCTGTAGGTGCCCCTGCTCTGGCGGGGGGGTTGGACGAGATGATCTCCAGAGGTCCCTTCCAACGCTGACCATTCTGTGATTCTGTGAGCCAGCTTGGCTTGTGAAGCCTGCTAAAAACAACTCCCATTTGGGGTTTTTTGGTGGTTTTTTTATTGGTTTTTTTTTTCTTTGGGGTTCCTTTTTTAGCTTTCCCCTGGCCTTGGCGATGGATTTGGCTGGTGGGAGGTGTGGGAGCAGGGGAGAGGGGAGTGTGGCAGAGGGGAGCGGGAGGGAGACCCTCCCCTCGCCCGAGGACTCGCATTGGTGGGGCTCTCACCACCAGCCCCCGCTCCTCCCTCCTCCCTCCCTGCCACGCATACCCCAGGCCAACGCAGGGGATGGGATGACATCAACCCAATGGCGAGAACCCAATGGGGTGGGGAGAAGTTGGGGGAGGCGGGGTGGGGTTTTTTTTCCCCCTTCAGTATGCCGGGTGGAAATTTTAAAGGTGGAAATCGGGGGTTGAGCGCGGGACTGGTGTATACAGCAAATCCAATGCAAAACAGGCAAAAAATGAAAACGAAATTGTGTTTGTCCCCCCGATTTCGACTTTCTCGATGTTGTCGAATTCAGTAAACAAGCCTACAAGGCAAGAGCCTTTCCTTTCTGTTTGATGGAAAGCCGAAGCTGGTTTTAGGTCTGGGAATGCATTTTCTTGTAATTTCCCCTAGTGATGTATGTAAGTCATGCAGGGGATCCCCAACACCCAGGAACTGTTGTATTTTTAAACTCTTCTGTGGATCCCCACTGTGAGCCTTGGAAGAGGAAACAATCCCGCCCGGGCTCCGGCAGGATGCTGTGTTTCCCTGCCTGTGCCCAGGGAGGGTACTGGGGGCACTTCTCACCTCCAGCCTGTTTTTTCTGGAGAAGGAGGGGTAGCAAAACTCAATTCACGGAAAGCAGCGCATTCACCTATTAAAAAATGCAATTTTTTTTTTTTTTTTGCAGATGACCTTTTTTGTTTTTTATTCTTCTTTTTGCAGTATTTTCCCTGCTATGGTTATCATCCTAAATAACGCTAACTCATCTCACCGCTACCAGCTGAGAGGCTTTACAGTGCTACGGAGAACTGTTTTGAAGGTACAAATCACTTGACCTAAAGACTGTCCCCGGAGTGTCAGTGCCGTGCACTACGTTTTCACTCCGCCAAACCCTTTATTTAGCACATGCTAAAGAACATTTAACATTTAAAGATCCCCTCTGTACATCCTCTAAATGTCTCCATCCTTTGCTTTTAGATTAATATGTCTTCTGTGAAAATGAGATAATTGATTACAGAGCCGTATTATTTACAAATGAAGTGTTGTTCATGTATTGACCTTTCATTTCTATAGCTCAATACTAGTCCTTGTACAGCATTTTTAATTAGCGAAATGGTAACAGAATTAGAGGAAAAGGGGGAGAAAAAGAGCTTATGTGTATGCTTTTAATAAAAGGAAACTTTAAGGTGACTTCCACATTTAAAAAAAGCAGAAAATTACTGTTAGGTCAGATTCTACATCCCGAATCTTTAGAAAGAGAGAGAAATCTGCTTCCGAAGGCACTGCAAGCCAAAACGCGGGAGGAGGGGGCTGATCAATAGACATGAGTGAGCGTTTGCCCTTCACTCTGGTCCGGTAGCTCTTCTGCACCAAGGGATTAATTTCAACCCAATCTTCTTGATGAGCAACCAGCAACGCCCACCTTCGCATTTCAAGATGAACGGCCCTGATAAAGTCGGGGGATTTAGGCATCCCCCCAAAACCATGATGCTGAAGGCGCTAGAAATGCCGAAGAGGTGAAGTGTAGCAAATTCCCCCTCCTGCAGCGGGACAGGGGCTACCTGACCCATGCGAACCAGCCCGTAGAGCCAGGCTGGATTAAATACCGGTGCAGCCCAGATGCCGGGAGGGTTGGGTGGTCACAGGTCCAGGCAGCCCTTCTGAACCCCGTCCCCTGCCGCGCCGCCTGGCACTCAACAGCCGTGAGCTCAGGATGGCTCAAACCCAGCTGGAAGAGGGATGAAGAGTAAGGAAGCGAGAAGAAAAGATGAAACGTGGCATAAATCTAGTCCATGGGAGTTTGAGGTTTGAAAAGAAATATGGTCCGCTCGGGAAGGGGAAGGGTATCTCGTGAGAAGTTGGGAAAGCTTTGGATTTCAAGAATAACCAGGGGAAAAAAAAACAACCCAAACCTCTCCTGCCCTGAGTGTGTCATAGTTCTCGTGTAAATGCTTCGGTCTGGTTTAGTTTGACCTCTTAAATGAGTAACTATGAACCCAGGGATTTTTGATGGGGAGAAGGCAGCTCTCTGTGGCATGCAAGCCAAGCAGCTTGTGATGCTTCCTTAAGGTGGCTGGTCAAAGGCAGAGATGCTCGCAACACGCAGGAAGCATAAACCCTTACAATGCTTTAATTTCCACTCATACAAGCAGACAAACCACAAAAAAAAAAATCATAAAAAATCATCTAAATTTAGCTGGACCGTGTGCTTCTAATAAGACGCTAAACAGGCAGAGCTGAACTCAGGTTGATTCCGCCATCCTTCCCTGGGAGGGTGAAGGAGGATTTTCCACATGGACTTCAACAGATCCAGACCCATGACTATAAATATCTGAAATATAAAGCAAATAATTTCATTTCTCGGGAACAAAGATGTTAGTTAATATCCTTACAGCTATAAAGGAACTATTGTAACTGCAGATGAGGGAGTTTATATAGATATATATACATGTATATATATCTTTTTATTAATGCAGCAGAAGCATATTAAAAACGTCTGTCGTTGCAAGTCTGGGGAAAAATATTAGGCTCGAATAAGGTCATTGAGGAAGGACAGAGGAAAGTAGTGGAGGGAAGGCTTTAAGCACATTTTTCAGCATCCTATGGATGCAGAGAAATAGTACGCATTTCAGAGGGTCTGTTTTGGAGGACTTTTGTCCCAGTAGCCCGTGGGCTCATGTGCAACATCCACCGAACCTACAAAAAAGGAAAAAAAAAAAAAAAAAAAAAGAAATACATCGGCATCCTTCAGCGCTCTTTGGGGAAGGTGAACGTGCTGCTTCGCCGGTGAAATTTGTCCGAAGCATCTCAGCTACCATTTTCTTGCTGGTCCTGTTCCCCTCTGAGCATCATCATCTGACCCCAGCAGCAATACCCCGCTCTTACCCAACAGTCACACCTATTCAATGCCGTGGCAAGGAAGAAAAATTAAATGTATATTCAGTAGAGCCGAAACAATTCAGCTGTTTATGGCGGGGTCTCCCACAGAAGCTAAATCTTACATCTTACAGCCCATGGTGTAATTTCGCAGGAGGCGTCAGCGGGCTCCTGGCATCCTCTGCTTGTGGCTGTCCCCACATCTGCACCAAAAAGTCGCTAAACGGGGCCCGGCCACCTCAAATGACCAAATTTTAGCCCTCGCCACGGCTGAAAATAGGAGATGGAGGCAGGGGTGTGTGTGTATGTGTGTGTGTGCTGCTCCTTGAGCACAATATATCCCATACATCCAGCTCGCTGGGCTAAGCAGGACGCGGGGACCCCTCAGATGTGGAGCCAACAGGGAGCACTCCGGCTACCTGGGATTTTATAAATCTTTCAGCTATCAGTCTTTCAGAGCTCCAAATGCAAAATCCAGCAGCCCAGGATATCATGTGGATTTATGGCTTGGGATTTATGAACTGGTCTGGATAAAATAAGAACTGCCTTGACGTTATTTTTCTTTTTCTTTTTTGAGGTTTCAGGAAAAGAAATAATAAAAAATGAAGACCTGATTTTTTTTTTCCCCCCCCTTTCAAATCTTGCTGTTTATACAAATGTAGGTTTTTTATATATTCAATAATTTTGATTGGGTGGTTGTTTTGTTTTTTTTCTCTTCTTACCTGTGGGCTTCCTGGGGCTGGAAGCGGAGCGGCACAAGAAACGCTGCTCTCGTAAGGTTTCCTGCCTGGCAGGAATCGCTTGAGAAGACACGGTCTCGAGGCGTTCCCAGCCCCGCTCCCGGAGTTAGGAAAAGCACTGATAAATGTTTAGGGAGATTTCTGGATGTTTCCAAACAGTGGGTAGCTCCCCGCAGCACAACTGCCCCAGCTCTCACCTGCTTTCATCACTTTTTTTTCCTTAAATTTTGTAGCCCTTGTTATTTTTTTCCTTGGTGGCAAGTTGGCTTTTTAGGTGTGCGTGTGTGTATAACACGCACCTGTGTATATGTGTGTGTACATCTGTGTATGTACGTGTACGTGTGTACGTATTAATATGTGTACATTTGTACACCTCTAAATAGGCATCAACTATATATATGTACATATGGACACGTGTACAGATATGTATGTGTATGTACACATGTGTATGTACATGTATGTGTATACATACACACGTATACATGTATGTACATGTGTAGATATGTACATACATGTATACATGTATGTACACGTGTAGATATATACACGTGTATACATGTATGTACGCGTGTAGATATATACACATGTATACGTGTACATGTGTGCATGTATATATGTACACACATACATGCACCTATAATTACATGCCTATTTACAGCTGCATAAACACACACACGGACATATACGTTTATAAGAGAGTATTATGGATGGTTTGTATATTAATTCTTTGATTAGAAACCAGCGCAGACTCTCGCTTTTTATTAACCCTGGTGAACTGTCTGTATTTGGCACAAGAGCACGTCCCAAAGAACTTTCTATCCCTATCTGTGACTTACGGTCTTCCTTTCCATTTTTCTCATCTTATTAGGAAAAAAAAAATAAAAAAAAAAAAAAAAAAAAAAAGATGGTATTTGCCTTGACCAGGAGGAAGAACTGTCAGACATATTTTCGCCACCTCTTCTGATTGACCCTTTCGTACCTCTGCCCACAGTTTCTGGGTGATGTTCTTCCTGCGATCCTTGAATTCTGCTCTTTTATGGATAAAGGTACTCCGTAGGAAAAAAAAAACCCAACCAAATATGTAGCCCCAACCTACATGGGGATGGGGAAGTTGCCCCATCCCCTTGGGCACAGTACTAGGACTGCCGGACCGTGCCAGCACCTTCACCCCCGGTCGCTGAAACCTTTGCACGTGTCCTTCATCTCCTCCCACCTGGAGCCGACACCACGTAGGCGCTGATAACGCCGCGTTTAACCACCAAGACGTAAAGGGGGTGTAACGGGGAGGGCGGTGTGATGAAGGATGCTTTAGCCCTTTCTCCTGGTGGTACCACCAGGCCACACCAGCACTAGGGGAGCAGGGACGATGCTCCCGGAGCAGCTCAATTTTGAGGAACGAGCTTTTACATCACCTCTGGTGCTTGCGTAGCCTAAGGTGGAGCTGCTCATCCCAGCCAAGGAACTCAAACTGACCAACCAAACCCTCCCAGTGCCTGGCAACGCCCTCAGGTTAGGTCTAAGAAACGTCAGCAGGTTACTCTTTGCGGGTCCGAAGCAAAACGTTTCACTTTTTGTTTTTAATTCCCACACGTTCGGCGTGGTTTTCAGCGTGACTTTGCGTCCCAGGAACAATTTGATTTGGAGATTTTGTTTTAAATAAAACTGAGGTGCCCAAACCATGTCGTGGAGCTAGATTAAAATCGCTGCTTCAAAAAAAAAGAAATCCACAATTTTATTGGGTTTTGGGGTGTTTTGTGTTGGTTTTTTTTTAATTGTTCAGTGTGAATTTTCCCATTGCCACCTCTTTTTAAGCTCAGGAATGATGCAGCGAGCCACCAGGTTTGGGGGCGAGGAGGCCAGCAGACCGCTCCCACCTCGGCCGCTTGGGTTAAGAAATTTTCCCAAGAATTTCATGCCAGTTAACCTTTTTCTCTCCTCTTTTCACATCGCCAGCAGCCAGAGAAGGGCAGGTGGCTCTCGCTGTGACACCGAGGACGTGGTACCCCGCACGAGAGCGGCTCTGCCGGGGGAGGGGGACATCCCGAACCTCTCACTCCTCTTCCCTAAAAGACTCATCCCAAACAAAACCCACTAAATTATTATGTCCCACGGGGGCAGGATGGCCAAAAGGCGCCAGTACGTGGCTCCTGCTCTGCCCGGTCCCATCTCCGGCGTGGTCTTGCCATTAAAAATTATCTCTCCGTCCGAGGGCGAGGGAGGGGGGCCGGGGGGAAGGCTCTGGTGCGAGGCACGAAGTGTCTGGACCCCGCTAAGTTCAAAGGCACCCTCCCTCCCGCCCCGAGGAGGGATGTAGCCCGTCGGAGGATGGCTGGAGGCCACACAGCCGGGAAGGTATGTAACAATCCATTTATCACTTTGCAAATATTAGTGCTGCTCGCATTTGCCGCGGCAATATTTCTTCTTGGAAATTGGTGAAGTGAGTAATAACAATGTTATTTATTCTAAGACCTTGGAGCTGAGAAGCAATAACGGGGCGGGAGGTGGGGGGGGGGACACGACACTGTTCCCTTGAAAGCTTTGGAGGTGCTGGAAATAAAATGGGGGGGAGAAGAGAAAATAGACCAACAAAGGTCTGGAGGAGAGAAAGCCATCGAAATCTCTTGTTTAATTCCGTTGCCCCAAAGGTAATAAAATGCATTTGGTGATGATTTATATACAAACGAGGAGGGGTGGGAGAAGGGCGAGCGTTTCCCATCGATCTCCGGCTGGCACAAGCCCGGGGAGGCAGCAGGAGCTTCCCTCCCTCTGCCCCGCAGCATCAGCCCCAGCGCCGGCTGGCACCTCGCCTTCTCCCCAGCAAAGCACCTCCTTCGCCATGGACTCTGCTTATTCTTGGCTTTTTTTTAATTTTTTTTCTTTTCTTTTTTTCCTCTCTTTTTTTATCTTTTCTTTTTTCTTTTCTTCTGTTTTTCTTTATTCTTTTCTTTTTCTATTCTTTTTTATCTTTCCTTTTTTCTTTTTCTTTTCTTTTTATCTTTTCTTTTTTCTTTTTTCTTTTCTTTTTTATCTTTTCTTTTTTCTTTTCTTCTGTTTTTTCTTTTTCTGTTCTTTATCTTTTCTTTTTTATCTTTTCATTTTTCTTTTCTTCTGTTTTTTCTTCTTTTTCTTTTTTCTTTTCTTTTTTCTTTTCTTTTTCTTTTCTTTTTTCTTTTCTTTTCTTTTTCTTTTCTTTTCCTTTCTTTTCTTTTTTCTTTTTCTTTTCTATTTTCCTTTTTTCTTTTTTCTTTTTCTTTTCTCTTTTCTTCTTTTCTTTATCTTTTCTTTTTTCTTTTCTTCTGTTTTTTCTTTTTCTTTTATCCTTCTTTCTTTTCTTTTTTCTTTTTCCTTTTGTTTTTGTTTCTTTTCTTTTCTTTTTTTCTTTTCTTTTTTCTTTTCTTTTTTCTTTTCTTTTGTTTTTCCTTTTGTTTTTTCTTCCTTTCCCCCC
>NW_009648143.1:186748-188926 GCF_000708025.1 Charadrius vociferus | reverse complement strand
CAGGAATTGCGAGCAGCACTTAACATTTTTAACTATTTGGCCAAGCCAAGGAATTAGCGATTAGATTAGAGGCAAAGAAAAATGAGAAGCGGGGTTAAAGATGAGGGGGGAAGAGGGCGGCGACGGCCGAGAGCGGCCCCCGGCTTTGGCACGGGGAGAAATTAAAAGTTATAGGGATTTTATAAAAGGTTTTCCGGGGCAAAAGGGAATAGGGATGAAAGCGAATCTCCAAAGCGTTTTAATCAGAGCTGTGCTTTCCTTGGGTAGAGCCAAACAGCGCTTTTCAAGTCTAATTACCTTTTGAGGAGGTAGATTACTTAGTCTGTGTTTATTCAGGTACTAATTGCCTCAGATTAAGTAAAAAGAAAACCTTACTCGACGATAATAAATATTTCTTACGTCGGTATCTATCGGTCGGTTTGTCGGCAGAAATTCGGTGCAGACGAGACATATTTCAAAGGGGCCGGAGAATTACTCGACTTCTCCGAGGCGAAGGCAGGAAAAGTGGCAACAACCTGGAAAATAAATAAATGAAATGCAACGTATGTAGGGGTCACGATATAGCATAAGTATATCAACATGATGAACAGCTTTGATGAAAATGGTAAACAAAACCACCCTCTCTTCCTGTGGCTTGTTTTACATTGCAATAAACCACTGACTCTATAACCTATCAGAACATGCTGAGATTTTATGCATCATTTCCAACTACTATTTGAACATTTGGTTTAGAGTAGTCATGAACTATAATTAATGGCTTTTTTTTTTTTTCCCCCCCCCCCCCCGATAAAAAGCCGGCTTTATTGTATTTTATTACCTGTTGGTCCAAAGCTCCATATAGATGACGTAAATTCATTGTAGGTTTTAGGATGGGGATAAAGAGGGGGGGGGAATTGCGCGTGATTATGATGAATTAACATTTACCATCTGTAATCAAACCCAGGAGTTTAACTCGCCCATGCCCCCGTCCAAATTTTCTTTGCTCCTACGAGCGAGCTGGTAGCGCCGGGACGCCGAGATTTCGGCCCAGCTCAGCCTGCCAGGAGGAGAGGGGAGCGAAAAAAACAAAAAAAAAAGAAAAAGCAAAAAAAAAAAAAAGCAAAACAACCCAACCCAGGCACCACAAAGCCCATTGAGATGAATGGCTCTATTTTATGAGCCATAAAAGTTTTATTCATCTTGACACTGAAACAGGTTTAGGCAGCGAGTTGACACGCCTTAAATAAATAAGTGGAATTAATTCCCCGGCTCTTGAAACAATAGCGGCGTGCCCGTAACGCTGAGAGCTGCCCCGTTGTTTCCCGTTGGTGCTTGATATTGATATTATTTGTGGGGTGTTTTTTTGTTGGGGTTTTTTTTTTTTGGTTGGGGTTTTTGTGTTGTTTTGTGGGTAGGTTGTTTTTTTTTTTTTTTCCCCCTCCGGGGCCCGGTTGCTCCACTTCAGATTCTTCCCCTGTTTTATTAGAGGTTGAAAAAGGTTCAAGACCTGGTTGTACCGCTGCTCCCACCGACAGCTAAGGAACCAGTTTGGCGTCTGGTTTGTCTGTTGTTTTACTGCTGACCTTCAAATCAACTTTCCCCCCTGACCCCAGGAGGCATCTATCATGACAAGAGGCTGTTTAACACAAATGGTGCCCATTTACAGGGGAAGAGAGTCAGAAGATTTCCTTGGTTGTTGTTTTTTGGGGTTGGGGTTGGGTTGTTGGGTGGGTTTTTTTGGTGGTGGGCTTTTCGTTTTTTGGGTTATTTGGCTGGGTTTTTTTTAATGAAGAATTTGGGTTTTTTCACCCTTCTTTTCTCAGTCACCACAGGTGAAATCCCTCCTAGCAGCTGGCTTATGAAATAATGCGAGGGGAGGCCTTAATGAGCTGAAAGCACCCTCAGCTGGAGATAAATATATGCAAATGAGATGCACAAACAAAGGAGCCCGGACAGAGAAATATCTGCAATTCCAGCAAAATGCTGCCTGCAGCTAGAAGATGAACAGCTTTGATAAAATGGTAACAAAAAGCACCTTTTTCTCCTCCAGCTTGTTTTACATTGCAATAGAGCATTGTTATTGTAACCCATCGGAGCATGCAGAGGTTTTTTCTGCCGTGCTTAAAAAAAAAAAAAAAAAACCCACCAAAAACCTGTTTAAACATTTGTTTTTTAAGGCATTCATGGGCTAGGAGCAAT
>NW_009648143.1:184339-186637 GCF_000708025.1 Charadrius vociferus | reverse complement strand
TTCCCCCCCCCCCCCCATTTATTTTTACCTGTTGGTCTCTCTCCGGCTGGGGTTGCTGGTGATTTTTGTCGTGATGTTTTGCGAGGGGGTGGTGGCCGTCGCTTGGCTAGAAAAATAAATAAATAAATAAAATGGGAGTTTGGCTTTCAAAATTTGGAGGGAAAATCCAAGTTGCCCTAGACTTGAACATTCACCGAGCAGCACCCGAACAGGCAACTTTAATGAAAGCAATCAAGCCTCTGAGCTAATTCAAAGACAGGCATCTAACACGCTGATTTTAATAAGCTTTTAAAAGGCAATCGCGAAGTTTTAAAAGTGGCGCTTTTTAATGTAATTGGGGGCGTGTTTTTTGGTTCATATATTGCCAAAACCAACACCTCCACTAAAATATGTTTTCAATATGTTTAAGTAGCATATCTCAACAATGTTGTATATTAGCCACGTTTGGGAGGGGTTTTTTTTGGGGGGGTGGAGGGGAGAAAGAGGCTTACTTTGGATGAGTCGAAGACATTTTCCGAGCAGGACTTGTCAAAGTAATACCTTTATATTCTCATCCCTGCCTTTGTGAATCCTCTCGTGCGGATGTACGGATGCCTCTTTGCCTATAGGCTTCTTCAGAGAGCAGCCCCCGGTCCTCTCCCGGAGACACACAGGTTACTCGCTGAGAGGCAGAGGGAGGAAAAGGCAGAGAAAATTACGGTGCTGTTTAACTTTTAACCTTCTGATATCATTAAAGAGATCATTACGGATTTATAAACGGAGGATAAACACTATAAAGTTTAGAGGGCCCTTTACTCAAGGCACTAACCGCAATTTTTATATCTGGCAAGAAGGAGAAAAAATAGACTTACCTTTTCTTTTTTTTTTTTTAAAAGCAAAAAAATAAAAGTCCCCCTCTTACTGGGTTATACGGCTTTGGCACTTACAGATGTTAGAGCAGACAAGTGTCGGATTTCCCGATGTCAAGCAGATTTCCTAATTTTTCAGAGGCTTCTCCTGTTGCATTTTTGGCCCGGCGCGCGAGTCATCGATTTCATTTGTGGGGCTGCGGGCTGGAAACGGGGCTACGGGCGTACGTGGGCTTTAACGAACCCTAAAACCCGACAGGCGGCTCCCAGGCAGCCCCCAGTTGCCCCAAGCTCAGGATTCCAAGAGTTAATAAAAAACTTGGTGGTATTGGGAAGGCTTTCTTTTTTTCTTTTTTTTTTTTTTTTTGCAGGTTTTGCGGCAGCATAATTATGTTCAACTGCTGTTGTTTGAAAAGGGCAAACAGCATCTTAGGCGCAGAACAATGAAATTACAGCTGAGATTTAGGTTAGCAAAAGCCGTCTTCTGCAGGCTTTTATGATTCATTATTTCCCATTAAATACAGTATTAGAAGTGTACACCAGATAGCTCATGGTTGCTGCGCTCAGAGCACATTATCTATATTACACAGGTCTGGGGAGCAGAATTAGAAAACTTTGGGGGAATGAGCAATATGTGTTTGCTGATAGAAGTACCATATGGCTCATCTTCCTCAATTGCTTTCATTGCGACTCTGATGCTGGAGAAATTAAAGTTTTATTTGATGTGGCACAGCTTAATGAACTGTCTTCTGTTAGGAAAATTGAATATGTTTCCTGTTATTTGAGCACAGAGCCCTCATGGTTTTGGCTGATGAGGGATGCATTATGTATTGTTTATTTAGCATTTTGAAAACAAAAGCAGATATTGGAGGTAAAATTGATTACTGCAGGATGCGTTATATAATCACATTTTTCTTCCTTTCTTTCCGTAATTTACGGCCCTGCCTATTATTTTTACGACAGCATTTTTTTTTTTTTTGGGGTGCCCCCCCCCCCTCCCCCCCCCCCAAAAAAAAAAAAAAAAGAAAAGAGGGGTTGTTGAGGCAAAGTATATAATCTCTGCTTTGTTTAATAGCAACACTATGATCTTTAAAGCTTGGGGAAGGACAAGAAAAGGGGAAAAAAGTGCACTTACACGTGTATTAACCTGCGGGCCCGGTGGCTGCGGTTGCCGTGGGTCAGGGGATGCTCGAGGCTCCCCCCCCCCCAAAAAAAAAAAAAAAAGAAAAGAGGGGTTGTTGAGGCAAAGTATATAATCTCTGCTTTGTTTAATAGCAACACTATGATCTTTAAAGCTTGGGGAAGGACAAGAAAAGGGGAAAAAAGTGCACTTACACGTGTATTAACCTGCGGGCCCGGTGGCTGCGGTTGCCGTGGGTCAGGGGATGCTCGAGGACCGCGCGTGCACCGGGATGTGTCACGGGATGGGATGTAGTGGTGGTGGTGGGAG
>NW_009648143.1:173432-183754 GCF_000708025.1 Charadrius vociferus | reverse complement strand
ATTTTCTTTATCATTTTCTTTATCATTTTCTTTATCATTTTCTTTATCATTTTCTTTATCATTTTCTTTATCATTTTCTTTATCATTTTCTTTATCATTTTCTTCATTATTTTCTTTATTTTCTTTATTTTCTTTATTTCATTTATTTCATTTATCTTATTTATTTTCTATTTTTTCCCCCCCCTTGCCCTCCGCACTGCTCGGACAAAAAGGCAATTTGTCTTGTGTGGCCCGTGATGTTCGAGGACTCTGGGCGAACGCGCGCGGTAAACAAGGCCGGCGCAGAATCTAAATACCATCCATTAAAAGAGAGAGTCCCAACGTGTTTATAAGGAGCGGGCCAAAGGCGCGCGGCCCTCGCGCCGGCAAAACTCCCCTTGACGTCAGCGGGGCTCGCGCTTAGGCAAAGATGCTGCCCGACACCTTCTTAAAAGAGAGAAAAAGAAAAGAAAAGAGGGGTATTGGGAGGAGGATGCTGCTCTTGAAAATGTCGTGGAGCAAAGTGGTTAAGCAAAGCCTGTACAAACAGTGACTATAAATATTTTCCGTTCTCTTCAAACAGTTCCCTGCCGTAATTTCAGATGAGCTCAAAAATAAATAAATTATAGCGCGAGGGGAGGAGGGTGGGGGGGGGAGGAGAAGAAAAAAAAATCACATTGCAACCAATGCTGAGACCACAAAAACTTCTTTCTTTTTTTTCTTTTCTTTCTTTTTTTTTTTTTTCAGCCAGATCCATTTCCCGGAGAAGAAACCGGTGGGTTTTTATGAAAGGCTGCTCCATGACAGGAGCCTCCTTTGAGGAAGACCATTATGCATTGTTATCAGCATGGCGTAATTTGACTGTTGACAAAGTATCTGTGGCAGTGAGAATGAAAGCAGTTAGAAGTGTGGCGGGTTGTAATCAAGAAGATGCTTAGCTGTGCAACGCTGCATCTTGAGCAGATTTGAATCAACATTGCCTTGAGGGGACACACACACACGCACACGCACACATACACACAAAAAAAAAAGTCCATTAATTTTTAGTGGGAAAATTAGAGTGGCACTTGATGAAGTGAAATTTGACATGCGTTAATTGCTCCGCAGCTCTCCTAATTAGAGATTTTCAAATTCTTTTACTGCTGTCAGCCTGATGCCACATTGTCTTGCTGGACAAATAGTCAAATTGCAAATTGGGTTGATGGAGAAGTTGGGCTTGGAGGTGTTCGACGCCGGCTCGTTTGCTGCCGAATGTCATTTTCGTAGGAGGGTTGGGGGTGTTGTGGCCTATGAAGGGCATTTGGGGAGAGAAAAACTACAATAAAATCCTTCTTGATAAATAAGAACCAATGATTTAACAGAGCTTGTTTAAAAAAAGAAAAGATGAGAGGAATGCAAGAAGTGGCCAGTAAAGCAACGGAGTTGCAAATAAACCTTTAACCTTTGTTAAATCTATGTTTTGCGTAACATTTTAAATACGATTCTGTTTATAACAAAGCCATTAAATTCAGTTTGTTTTTCTTCACGCCGTGGGGCACGGGGAGGCAAGGGGTGGGATTCAGGTCCCCGCCTGCCTTTTGCCCTGACCCGAAAGGCAAAGCCCAGCAACGCCACGTTTTATATCCAAAACTAGTTATAAGGTTGTACGCGCACCAGTATTGCGCCGGTCCTGAAAGCAGGATTTTTGCCTCTTTTCCTTTTGGTTTGATGTTGTTGTTGTTTTTTTTTCCTGCCCTCCCCAGGTCCCACCTCCCCTCCCTTAGCCTTTGAACCCCTCTTAATTCATTAACATATTGAATTTTTTCAATTTTCCATTTTCTTGCAATAACAATATTAATGCCGGGGCCAAGGCCTGATTGGAGCTAAATTACTTGTTACCTGCTGGCATTTATTTATATGGCATTGAATTATAAAGCTTTGCTATTGTCATGCCTTGGGCGAATTGTTTATGACACCAGTAATAGGAGTAATTGTTATTGTTGAAATTACCTGTCAGCTACCCATAGCAGTGGCCCTTGTCCCACTGACAAATAGTGACAGGGGAGAGGGATCCTCCGCACGTCCTCCTGATGACTTCTCCTCTGATAATAAGGAGTGCAGGGCCTCTGATAATTTGCCTGTCACTGTTGAGTGCAGCTCAGAGAGAGTTGGCCAAATTGTTGTCATTCACTTTGACAAAGACAGCAAAACGCTCCGGAGCAGGAGGAGGATTATCAAAATAAATGAAAGCTCTCGCCCGTCCTTTGTTTTGGGGTTGGGTTTTGTTTTTTGTTTGGTTTTTTTTTGTTGGGTTTTGGGGTTGGTTTTTTTTCCCCCTCCCCATCCCCTCTTGCCAGCCTTTATGCCAGAGTTGTAAAAATGGGAATACATTTCTTAGGGATGCGACTCCAGAGGCAGCTCAAGGCTAGGGGGGAGGGATGATGACGATGACACAAGGGCTTGTGCAATTTGCTTTCTGTTTGCCTGAAATGTTTTGCTTTCTAAATATAAATTAATTTATTCCCTCTTCCCTCTCCCCCCTACTCCCCCCCCAAGGCTGTCTGTGTTTTGGCAATAACCAACTGTCATTGCTAGCGACAGGGTTGCGTTGCTGTTGGGTGGGTTTGGGTTTCTTTCATTTATTTATTTTGTTTATTTTATTTATTTATTTTCTTTATTTATTTTCTCTTTATTTATTTATTTATTTCCTTATTTTCTTTATTTATTTTCTTTATTTTTTGTAGTCAGCAGCATTTCTTTCAACTCTTTTTCTCGGGCTCAGCACTCTGAAAGCAGTCGGTGGTACCCCCTGGCACGGGGCTGTTGGGGACGTGCCTCCGCTTCTACGCCTGCTACGGGGCGCCCAGCTTTTTGCCTCCCCCTTGCCGCCGAGCTATTGCACTATCAGCCAAATTATCCTCACCGAAAATATCATTTCCTCTCGGAAAGGAGGTTCTGCCGCTGATAGAGCAAGCGGAGGTTCATTTGCCGCTGCGAAGGACCGCTGCTAATGAGGTTTGGCAAAGAGGCGGCGTTATTTGTCAGAGCCTACCTATCTAAAATAAATAAATAATTGAAAAAAAAAAAAAATTACAAAAAATCCCGCTTCGTGTCCCACGACTGGTGCGCACGGGAGGGGACGCCCACGCTCGGCGGCGACCTGCTGCCAATCGCGCTCCGACCCCGCTGGGAAAAGGGGGTATTTCACACCGTCCCAGCAGCGTCGGGGATGCTCGAAGCGCAGGGTTTGGGGCGAGAACATCACGCTCCCGCCCGAGCCGACGTCATCCACCCCGCATCCTCATCACAGCTCATCTCATAACAGCAATAATTTCCCTTTTATCGGGCTTTGCACTCAGGTAATGACTACCTGGGGCACGAAGCATCACAGGGGCCGCTTTAGGCCCTTCATCCCCCCACCCCCCGTAGCCGGTCCCCATCCCACCGGCAAAACCTCCCGCCGTGTCACCCACGCCTCATTTTATTAGCTGTAACGATGCGGTTTGGTCCAAGTAAATACCTGCGGGTGCCGCCTCGCCCCCTTGATTCGCTCCCCCAAGGAGCGGGTCCGAATTGTCGCCGCCGCGAAATTCCGTCAGCGGCGAATAAATCTGCCAAAAAATTCGAGTCCCTCATTTGTAACCGTGGGGCTCCAACGCATAATTTAGCCGAATTATCGGCCGCCTCCATCTTCCCAGGGAGCGAGTGCAAACAACGTTTTAGGGAACAGACATCTAAATTTAGTAGGGTTGTGAATAATTGATAGGCTGGTGTGACAGAAGATAGAAACTTATGTTTCTAATCATTCCGAAGCCTTTCTCCTTCCTCCCGCCCCGAAATGAAGTCACTTTGTTTGCAGTTAAATATAGGGGAGATGTCCACTTAACAAGTATAAAATTGTGATAGCGTTAAGAGGTTATCCGCGGTAATAAAAAGCGGGGAACATGCCTGGGAATGCGATCTGTAAGGCAGATAATTTTTAAGGATGGGGCTCGTCCTCGCTTTGTCTGGGGAGAGGCGCGTTCCCGACGCCGGGGAGGGGGTGGAGAAAATAACACACGTTTCCCAAAGAAGATATTTAAAATGTGTAATGTATTTCGGCGTGTTACCATGAGCTGCCATTTGATGCTTTTCCTATAAAGCCTAAATTAAGCCTCCCCGCAGCGGCTGCGTATCTCTCGCTCCCGGCTGCATCGAAACCCAAAATACGTTATAAATGGCCAATACTCCGGGAGGTTTTAATCATGTCGTTCCCCCCCTCCCTCGCCTCTATTTTCTCCCTCCGTTCCTAAAAGGCAGCCCCGGCATCCAGACAAACCCACCTTTCCATTTCAAGCTCGTTTGAAACGTAAACTTTTTAGCAAATAAGCGATGGCTGACGGAGCTGGATGGCCGCAGCGACTGGCGGCAAATTCCTTTTTCTCCCTCCCTCCCTCCTTCCCTCCCTCCCCTCGGCGTAAGAAATACCCATCAGTGTCAAAAGAAACTGCGCAGATCGCTGCTGCTCTAAATAAGGCAGAGCAATGTTCAGGGGGTAGGAAAAAAATGCACCACCCCCCCCAATCCCCCCTCAAAAAAATAAATAAATAAACCTCTGGACGGATTAAACTGACATTTCTGTACCATGTCAGGACGGATGACAGCCTCGTGTTTTGCATCATTTCCAAAAAAAAAAAAGATCTTCAAACAAATTTGGTATATAAACAGGCAGCGGGCTTTTTGTTTGAAAGAGTCGAGATCAAAAGTTAGGGGAAGAACAATTAATATTGCCTATCAAAATCCCCTGTTATTGTTAGAGATACATTTTGTGGTTACTGACTCTAAATAAAAGCAAAGGAACAGAGCCCCGGTTTCTCACCACTGCAAATATAAAAAGGCAATTTCCAGCTTTTCCTCTTTTTCTTTTTATTTTTTTTCCCCCTCCTCTTCCAAGTTGCTCTTAGATGTGTTTGCTGAATAAACGGGATTAACTGTATTTAAAACAAGAGATAAAGAACAGCTTTTTATTACACTGAACAGTCTGCAGGGTTTCCACGCTCCTCTGAATGCACTTCATGCCTGGAACAAAATACTCATATTTTACCTTTTCTTTTTTTCTTTTATGGCACCGCATAGAATAAGCAAAATATCCTTGTAATAATACAAAGAGAGGATCGATAGGGAACAGTAAAAAAAAAAAAAAGAGCATTTTTACCATTTCTGTTTCTGGCCAAATGCTGGAGTGATTTTTATTTTTTTTTTATTTTTTTTTCTTTTGGTTGGTTTGTTTGCAGTTTTGCAGCAGGAGGAGAAACCGGGGAGGAAAGTATTCACTGCGCCGAAGGAGCTTCCCCTTTCCTTCGGCTGCGAAAACTCACCCAGCGCTGTTAATACAAAACTAATGGCGAGAGCGCGATCCAAAGAGGCAGCCTGCTATCAGCTGAATTTCAATGGAGGCTTTGGCAAAAAAAAAGAAAAAAAAAAATAGGTACAAAGAAAAGAATTTAGACAAATTTGCCTCTTAACCTTTAAAGATTTCCTGCCTATTCCAGTATGTCCTTTATTACATTAATTTTTTATTTAAATTACACCATTAACTGGATATGAATTTATCAAGAATACATATATTGATTTATAAAACAGTATCATTAATTATTATAATAGCTAGATGTAGCTGATATTACAAAGCCATTTAAAGGTTTTTAATATAACTTGGACATACATAGATAGATAGACATTATGGACAAGACTACAATTTAAACTGGCTACCAGCAGTTAATGAAATCCTTGATTTATCTTCTCGTTTAGAGATTGATTATATTGTTGCTTTGTAAAACTATTTATTTTATGCCATTTTTCAAAGGACGTCTCAATAAAAGAAAAGGAGAAATAAAATATCCAGTCAAGTCTCAAAGCACATTTTGGTTTATACTTTTCTTTTTTAACACTGCTGCTGCTGATGATAATTTATTACAAGTTTGGAGACTTGTCACCGTCACGAGGAATTGGCTTTCTTGATAGCAGCTCTGTTTGCAAATGCACAATTTCATATATTTGGATTTAAAAAAGAAGAAGAAGAAAAAAAGAGGCTGTCTGCCCAACAACATCATGTTTATTTCCTAAAAGAAAAACCCACCGAGATGCCTTTCTGGCATAGATTTCTTAGGCATATTTCTGTTTAAGCTGTGAAAAAATGGGACTTACCCTAGTGCTGCAAAGCAGTCAGTCATGGAGAACATTTTGATTTAAAAGGCAATCTGAAGAGAAGAAAAGGAAAAAAAAAAAAAAAAAGAGAGAGGGAAAAAAAAAAAAAGGAGGAATGATATAAACAAACACTACACCACTTTCAAGTTACTCCTAAAATGTTCCTAGCTTAACTAATACATTGAAAGTTTAAATCTTTACACATTGTTCTTGAGGGGCTATGTCTCTTGACTCTTTATTTATATCACTTATTCTTGTCTGGCAACATATGTTACCGATTTATTATAGGGGTTTTTTTATTTTTTTTATTTTTTTTTTTTACTGTTAGCCAGACAAATGTAAGGGCTAGCTGAGGAGGGGTAGTTGCATCTGATGAGTTTAACAATTGCGGGGCATCCTTTAGGGGTAGCCAATGGGCTCTTTTGAAGCTATAATACTCACCGTTAACCGTTTTCGTGCTGACATATTTTTATTGCCGAAGTTGGGGCTTCCCCCAGCGTCAGCCTCTTTTGTTTCCAATGGCTTCGCCGGCAAACCAGAGGGGTTGAGAGCCCTTCATCCAAGCGGCTTTCGTAGACACCCCCGAAGCGCGCTCGGCGGGTAGCTCTGCATCGTGTTGTGTGTCGTCCCGTCCCTTCCCCCCCCCCCAAAATGAACAAAGAAAAAGGCGTGCGGAAAATCATACTCAGAAAAAAACCCTAATTCTATAACGCATGACAAGCGCAAACAAATACTAACCACGGGCGGGCAGATTGCTCAGTGCCATTACTGACACCAAAAGGTAACAGCGAGGAAGACTTTCCCCATCAAAGCCACCCCATCCCCCCCCAAATTCTTATTTTAAATGGACGCACCAACTGCAGAGGGAGAAGTTGCGAGGACAGGTGGATGTCGTGTTTTCCGCGCGGTATTTTTAGGTGACCCATTCTGGAGTTAGAACGCGGGACTCTCCCCCCACCTTTTGCTTCCTACTCATCTTCTGTCCCATCTCTTCATTCAATGACAACACGTTCCTGCAGCTCCACTGGAAACGGTACCCCGCTTTGCTGTTTCCCTGCTGGAGCCCCAGCTCCAGCTTCTGGGAGCCAACGGGTTCCTACAAGCCATGGGGACGTAATTCCTAACATCACGCCACAATCGCAAATTCCAGCTTTTGGGCACTAGATCAGACCATTACACCTACTGGCGCGTCCTACCATATATGAGGTGCCCAACGTGGCAAGAGCTCAAGAGCTCTGCTCACCAAGGATCACCGAAGCAGACTGTTGGGCACGCTCCAATTTTCCTGCTGTCGGGAATTCAGTCAGACCTTTGGGATAGGCCACAGCCCCGAAAACTTGGGGTTTAATTTCCCCTGTATCTTCAGGGAACATGGGGAAGAGGCTGCTAACATGAGACCGCAGATCCAGAGCAGTGACCTTCTACTGGGGGAAAAAGATAAAGCGAGTGGCATTTTGGGTGGAATACGAGGTGTTTCAGGTAGAATAAATACAGGAATCACAATTAAACTCGTTGGGCTTCCCCTGAAGGGGGAGGCTGGGTTGGTGGATAAGGACATGTCTCCCCACAGCACTAGTGGGTCCTTGACAAATACCACACGATGCGGTTTTGACTGGGAAAAGAGGGAAAGAAACTGAAAAGTAAACAAAACTATTTTTTGTTGTTGTTGTTTTGACGTAATAAAAGTTCAGTTGTCCTGGGGTAATTTGTTTTCAATTTAAAAAATGGCGAAATATTCCCTCTACTTGTTATAGGGGGTTTTGAGAAGAAAAGAAACTGAACTTCCTAAAGTAGGTCTGCACTCAGCAGTGTGCAAAAAACTTGCATGGAAATGAAGATATTTTTTTTCTTTCTGTTCAGTTTTCTATCACATGGAGTTAGCCTCACTTATTTCTTTTATTTTTATTTTTATTTTTCCAAATTACATTGTGATTGTACTTTGGCTGACCTCCTGCACTGATTTGCCCAAAGCGATCCTTTGGAAGCAAGTCTCACCCTCCTGAAACCCACAGGAACGGGCACAGTGGGAACCCTTGAGCCGAGGGTTTGGGGTTTGGACTTTTCCCACTTCCGAAAGGTTTTATTTAGGCAGGTGCCACGAGCATCCTGGGCAAACATCAAATATGCAGGGGCATTATCAAACCATGTGAATTATTACCTATTTTTCTATTGTAAGGACTTTGCTGGCAACTTCATAATGTAGTAACCTCCCTTAAATTTGTTTATCCCCCCCCACAACCTATATTTTTTTGGCTAAGGATGGAGGAATGGGGAGCGTGGCTCGGTCTCTCAATCACTCTCTGTTTTGTCCATCACCTTGGTTTCTTTCCCCTGTTTTTGACCTGCGCTTTTTCTGGATCAGACACTGGCAGGTTGAGAGGTAATAAGAACCAGATGGACATAGTGCAGAAATTGCCCAAATGGGTACGAGAATGTGGGGAGCTGTCAGGCATGGAGAGAAGCTGGAATTTTTCAGCAATAAAATGGGATTTATCGCCACTCTACCACAGTCATTGCCGACAACCGTTTACCTTGACAGAAACCCCATTCCAATAGTGCACGCCGATGCAGATTTTTTTTTTTTATTTTTTTCTTGGTTTTTTTTTTTTTTCCCAAAGAGTGATGATTGGTATTTGTTCTAAGGCTCAAATGGCCTGCACTAAAGGTGAAGCATTAGGCCAAAGTCCTGTATTCCCTACTGAGGCAAATGAACCTGCTAAAATAAGTTCCTTCCACAATAGCTGTGTAATTGAAACCAGAAAGTGAGAGAATTTGATAAATTGCTTGACCCTGAAGGAATGTTAAGTTCATAAATTTTCATTGCATTTTTTTTTTCCTTCTTTTTTAGGAGAAAAAAAAAAAACAACCCTTTTTTTATATATATATTGATTATGTTTACTATTTGTCGCTGAATTCCAGCTAGCTTCCAGATCATTAGCCATTACTTTGCCAACCTCTCCCCATGGGCAACTATTCCGAGGTTTAGAGCATTCCTACCTGTACCTTCCTAGGAGGGCTGAAGGACACAAAATATTCACAACTGGCAGCACTTACATACTACCGCTAAGGAATCTGCCGCATAAAGCACTAACAACCTGAAATGGAGAGTTTAGCAAGTGCAATCCCTTTTGAAAGACGAAATAAATAAAAAAAACCACCAACCCGCACCAGTACTGTACTTGAAGAACGATGGAGTAAGAAAAAGGTCTGCAAATCATTTACAGGGAATCAAACATTTATTGCTATTCTTACCTTTTTTTGTTGTTTTTTTCTTTTTTTTTTTTTTTTGCTTGCCCTCGTTACTTAGAAATGGCGTTGCCTTTTACTTGAAAAAGGATGATCGGTATTTTATTGAATAATATATGTACAGATGTCCCTTCAAGCTCCAAAGACACAAAAAAACCCCAAAGCCCACAGTATCTTAACGTGGAAATACACAGCCCAAGAATAAGTAAATATGTAAATGCTAGAATAAACAAAATAAATAAAATAAAATAAAATAAAATAAAATAAAATAAAACCAAGAAAAAGATGAGAAGAATTAGGAGAATAACCAGCAAGATAAACCACCCAGCCATGATCCCCTCTCTGTGCACACAACCACCAATAAATACAGCCAAGCTAAAATAACGGGCTAAGAAGGACCGGAGGAGAAACGCAGAAGTATTTCGGTTTTGTGCATGGCATGTTTTTCTTCGTTCTTGCAGTGATAAAATTTACTACTTTAACTGTAGCAGCTTCTGCTTCGCAACTGCTTGAAAGGCGCTATCGTATAGGAACTGCTTTTTATAATCTCGCTGCTTCCCCCCCTCTCCCCCCCCCAGCTTTGAATATAACATTTCAGAGGCAAAAGTCTCATTGTGGCACTTCAATAAGGCGTTACACTTTACACAGCCATACATACTTAACCCAACATGAAGCGAGTTAAATAATCATTAGCACAGTAACCCATTGCTATCAAAAACTTATTGGTCCTCTAAATTTTAAATTAATGGCCTGTCTCCCTTGTTCTCTGTGTGTGTGTGTGTGCGCGTGTGTGTCTGGTTTTCAGCCACTTCAGTGCAAAGTCATAGACGTTTTATCAGCACATATTAGATGATTTGCATTATTGACATTTCAATTTAAAAATTTAAAAAAAAAAAAAAAAAAAAGGCAGGGGAAAAAAAAGTTCCTCGGGAGTG
>NW_009648143.1:166854-173420 GCF_000708025.1 Charadrius vociferus | reverse complement strand
CATCCCTAGCCCCCTGAGTCTTAAGTAACTCTTCTGAGTGCTAATTAGCAGCCAATATTTGACAAACCCACAACGAAATGCACTCTGCCCCTCTCTAGCCAGGTTGTTCTAACTCAACTAAGTTTCCTTAAGAAAGCACGGAAAAGAGAAGCTAAAGAAAAAAATAACTGAAACGATGCCCCCGGTAAAATCCAAGCAAAAAAACCCCAATAATTTATACTCACTTTTTCTTTTTGGAGAAGTTAAAACTATGGTGGGGTTTGGTTTGGGTTTGGGTTTTTGTTTGGTTTTTTTTTTTGCTTTTTGAGGGCCTTTTTTCCCCCCCCATAAACTTTCTGGCCCAAATCCCCTCTTTCCTTTTTATTTCTTTGAGTCTCAAAGTAATTGCTAGTCTTTTCAAGACAGTTACTTATCCGGAGAATGAAGGAGTATCGGCTGCATTTCAATTAGAGAAGGAAAAAAAAAAAAAAGATAAAGACTTGGAACGTAACCGAAAAATGCAAAGTGACATATTAGGATGAGAATTTTCATCTGTTGCTGTATAAATATTTTAATAAAAGTTCTAAAATAATGTGTCTGCCTCCTGCTCTATAAAAGAGAGGAGATTATGAAGTGCAAATGATGCAGCTTAGATGTATAGATCTGACTGGGATTTTTCACCATTAAAGAGTCGCATCGTGCCTCTCCTCCAGAAGTTGGTTTCGGAGCCGTTTCAGACCCCAAAAAGTATAAATCTCGTAAGCATAAATAAAAGATGACCGGCTTCAATCACTAATATTTTTTGCAAACTAACGTTCAGCTGATGCAACTCGATTTTGTTTTGCATCGCATTAGTGTCACAGCGGCAATGACTGGCCTTTATTCACCAACCCTTTGAGTCAGCACTTTGAGACATCTTTCAAATTAGGTCATCCTGCAAATTTGCCGCTGATACAAAGGTTGATTAAGAGAGCTTCGCAATTTTAAAGGGATGTCGGTGTGAGGAGAATTAAGGTCTGCATGATAGTTCCAGGAAATGTGAGGCCCCGTAACTACAGGGAAATAATGTATGGGCTCTATGGGGAAAGAACATATTTCCTCGGAGCGCTTGAAGTAATACTCATTTACAATTTAACCAAGTCCTCCCCCCACTCCCTGTTATGGAAGAAATCGTGCGATGGGTCTCGAAAACAAGTCATGAATTACGGCACGGAGGCAGAGAGATGAGCCCTGTTCTCCTCTCGCCGAAAGTCAGTCCCCTCCTCTCTGCTCCTTTGATCTTCTCGGAAAAGACCTATTCCTCCCCCCTCCGCTGCCGAAGCATCTCGGCTCCTGCTTTTCCCCCCTAAAAACAACCCTGTATCACAAGAAGGCCCTTCGCCCATCACGTAGCGACTCCAAGGCGAAGCCGAATTGCTGTGTAAACTTCCCTGAAAGAGTTGGAGGGGACGATCAGAAGTGACCACCAACCACGGTGGCCAGGGCCAGGCTTGCAAACGAGTCCAAGCCTGATTTAGGCATCTTAATGAAGTGGCCAAAATTCCACACACATACCCATAAAAAAAGCAGAGATGGGGCAGCAGCTCCTCTTGCTCGGGGGTCTGAGCGCGCAGGGGAAAGGGTCTCTCGAAGGGAGCCACCGGTTGCCGCAAATCTGGCCGCTTCATTTTTTGATGGCTAAGCAGGAAGCGAGATGAATAATCTCTCCAAAGGGAAGGCTGCCACTTGTTGGGAGGTTGGTGGGACCCAAACCTGACATTTTTGTGGCACCCGGGGATTTTTTTTAATTTTTTTTATTTTTTTCCAAACTTGCTGTCTTTGTAGGGGACAGCAACTTGCGAGGAGCCGAGAGTTCCTCTTAATTGGATGTAAGTGGATAAAAGTTAGCTGCCATCTTCTTTTTGGGTTAACTCTTCGCCCCGCTTGACGAGGCAAGAAGCTGTTATTAACGTTGAGTTTGCCTAACGCATCGATGCTCAGGATGGGGGGAAAATAAGGCAGGATTTTGGCTGCAGCTACGCTGAAAGCAGCATTTAACTCTCCTGCCACTGAAACTGGAGTCCCTCAAGTTATCTTTTCTACGCTCAGGAATATTACCGTGATTTAAGGGTATAGCAGCAGTGAAATAAAACATAAACAATTTAAAACCTGAGCCCAAAGGAGACTTCTCGCGGTATGAATAGCCATGAAAGCCAGAAAAATGTTTCACATTCCCTCTTGTATTTCCCTTCGTTTCTTTGCGGCGGAGTCCCTGAACTTGCAATTCTACCGTGGGCAGCCGACTTTATTTCATGTTTTTGATGTTATGATCACCCGCAGACCTTTCCATTCTCCATATGTCTCTGGATTCAGTCACTTCACCCACAGCCCTCCCTGACAGTACAACACCTCAAATCCCCCCGAGTGGCAAAGTCTATTTTATCCCCAGTCGCTTTCCATTTGCCTCCCGGCTTTCTCCGAAGGGTTTAGTTGAATGTGATTTCTAGGACCAAAAGCGAAGGAGGGGGAAAGTGAGAGGCCACAAAGGAGAAGGTGGCCTGTGCCACTGCCAGGAGTTGCTGGGAGTGGGACTTTTGAAGAGAACTGAAATAGGACCGTGAGCTTGATTTTAGTTCAACGTTCAACGCTTCAGTTCCCTTAACCCTGTTCTACCAGGCAAGAGAAACATTGACACTAAATCCTAAAACCATGAGTAGTAAATGAGATTTAAAGATGGGAACAATAGCAACAAAAGGTGTACATCTATCGCATCGGCCCAAACCCCTCCGCAGACCTAATTCGGTAGCATTCCCCCCCGCCCCCACCTGCAGAGCTCAGCAGGAGCTGCATGGAGGTAGTTGCCACTGCTTCTGGTCCTCCTGCCCATCTCCAGCATCCATGAATCAGGCAAGAAAGGAAATGAACTCATGCCAGAGTGCCTTAAACCAACTGTGGGAAAACAAATTGGGGGTTCCTTTAAGATAAATAAATAAAAAATAATAATAAAAAAATAAAAATCCTACTGCCTTTTGAGTCTTTGTGGGGACACTGAGAACATGCTTCCAAGTTCTTTTGTTCTGCCCTAAGGGATGGAAAGCTGCTCTTAATACAAGAAAACAAAGCCTTCCACTGCCACTACCAACAACAAAAAAAGCTGAAACGCTTATGAACACTTTGCTCCGGGCGCTGTGGCAGTAAGGAAAAATCATTGCAACCATCACAAGACTTGGCAACACCAGGGCCGTGCCAGCAGAGCGCTCTTTCCCCATTACTGTAAATCACAGCCCGAGCCCGGTTTGTTGCGAAACACCCAATTGTGGCTCCTTGAATACGATAAATAAAACCACCGTCCCTTGGTGCACTTGACTAGCGTTTGTGGAAGGGAGGGGAAAATTCACACTTCTGCCCAGGGTCAGGGCAGAGGCCGGCTGATGCTTCAGCGTAGCTCGGTGGGAGCAATTCACGAAAGAGGAGCTGCCAATAAATACGGGATTTTCTATGCCTCCATCCCCGTCTGCACAGTCGCTACGGCCGAGACAACAGCTTTATTCATTTTAAGCATTGCAGTATCAAGTATGTTGAGAGACTGGGCTTGGGGCTCGTTTTGGGGTGGGTTGTGGGGTTGTTTTGGGGTTTTTTTGATAGCAAGGTCCACACTTTGGACCAAAGACGAACACACAGAGTCCAGGCAAAGCTCAAACGGGGTGATGCTAAGGCAAATTGTGGGGGGGCAATATTCACCTTAAGCCAAAGAGCCAAGCGCCCATGTTACATCTCCCAGCCCTGGAGCGCCTGCCGTCCCCCGACGCTGCTGGGCCCTTGCTTCTGCCCAGCGAGGATGGTATTGCTCAAGCCTTTCCTCCGGGAAATACTTCAACAGGCACATTTTAAAAGGCGGCTTCTGCAAGCTATCAGCCACCAGCCCTGGTGCCAGGAAAACTCAGGCGGACACTAATGGAAACAGGACCCGAGCAGGGAGCAGAGCTGCGTGAACGCAGAGCAAAGCTGCACACGTATTTCCCTGGGATTGCTCCTGCCCCACCGTTGCTTTGCTTTTTTTTTTTTTTTAATGCCACGCAGACCCACCGGCGGAGGGGCAGCGCGATGGAGCCCGAGCTGGAACAGCTCTGTAAATAAGACCAGCTCCAGAAAGGTGCCAAGCGATCCTCGAATACGGCGGGCAGGGCTGATCTCCTATGGGGCTTGGCCAAGAGTATTCCAAAAACAATCAATTCGAAGCCCTCTTCTTGCTCAGAGCCGCTCTCCTTTTGTGCGGACCAGACCAGCTGAATATTTATAGAGAAGGTTGGAGGTCAGACCGTTTCATTTGCCGCTCCGGTCCCCTTGGCTGGCTTCCGCGCAGCCAGGTCGCCAGCTGGCGGGTAGCACCTCTCCCCGCCGCGCCGGGAGCAGAGCATCCTCCGAGCGCCAGCTGGCTTTCGGGGACACCGGCGGTGACAGACCCAGGGTAAACCAAACCCGCCCGACATCTACCCCCCTGCATCCTGAGTCACTGAGCTGGAATTAGAATGGGCCTTCGCACGGGGATGTTCAGGCAGAGCTTTGCTTTGCAGGGCATAAAAATCCATGGTTGAAGTCCTTTTCTCCTTCCCCATCAGCTTCACAGCTCAAAGTACCCTTTGATACGGTTGCTCCCACCAAACTATACGGGTCAGAACCGCGTACGATAAACCCTTCATCTTCACCAATAGGTCTCGCCTGGAAATAAGCTTAAACTTCACCTAAGCTGAGGGTTAGGGGCAGCCAGTTTGCTCCACCAGCTCCGTTGAGTGGATGAGAAACAGCACCTAATTAGCTAAATTTATTAATACGCTGCTTTTTTTTCTTTTTTTTCTCTCAGAGAGGATACAGCTACATTATAGAGGTGAAACATGACTTTTGATGATCAAGCAAGCAGTGATTAAATAAGGTTAATCCTCATTTTATATGCTAATAGGATATTTATAATCTCAACTGCATATCCAATTTAGCTATTTTATTTTCTGTTGTTAAGAAAGTATCTCTTATTAGCGAAAGAGAATACCCCTACGTTCACTGCAGATGCTATTTTAATTGGGCTCAAGTGCATTGTGTGTAATTAGTCCACTTCTCTAATATTTCATCTATAATTACACCATGAACAATGTGCTTAAATTTCAGAAGGGCTGCCAGTTTGATTTTTTTTTTTAATTTTTTTTTTTTTAAGCAAAACCGCTAATTAATTGGTGACCCTTCCCGTGGACAAACGATTATGCATTGTATCCCCAGCCCCAGGGCTCTCAAAGGACCGCCTTTTCAGAAGTTTGAACACCGTGTTTTGACACGCCGCCTCTGATCCGATAGACATGAAAGCACCCACACCGCCCACCTGGCTTCAGCCGGACCACCATTCATAACATACTCCCGAGGTACCGCGGGGCAGACGTGACTTCAGCAGCGATTTTAGACAACGCCGGCTACTGAGAACAACCTAATGATTTCTAATGATTTACAATAACCACGTAGAAAGGGGTGTCCTAGAAAGAAGCAGAGGACACCCATGATTAGCCTTCCTACCTGCACCTCTCTAAAAACAACCTCAATTCAGGGAGGTGAAAACCCATTGATTCACACAGAAGACCGTTGCCCAAGAGGACAGAAACCTCCCTCACCTTTTCATGGTTCCCATCCCAGAAGTTAAACCTTGTCATGGGTGGTGGAGTGGGCAACTGAGTTGGCCGGCAGGAAAAGGGCAGTGCCTTTACCGCTCAGAAAGCCTCACGATGTGGATGGAGGTGGTGGGCCCACGCATCCCCAGCAGAAGACAAGGGTGAGGAAGAGTGCCTTCCTTCCCAAAGCACCCCTGTGAAGAGCCAGCGCTTCGTCTTCAGGCTTTTTGTCTCCCTGGGGTGTGTGTGTGAAATCCTAGCTATTATTTGGGGAAGGGTGAATTATATTTCCCCTCCCCAGAAGAAGCCTGACCTCTTCCCATCTGCTGGGGAAAGCCAAATCGCTACCAATCTGGCGCTGATGTGAACAAGCTCCTTCTGCCCAGAAGTTTATTTTTCAAAACAAGCGCGCCTGCAAAACACTGTTTATTTAAAACACAGTATAAATGCCAGTAACCCAACATGCATGGGGAACAGCACCCGGAGGTCTCTCGCTTAGCACTTGAGAGCTATTAAGTAAATCAGGGGAAAATTCCTCAGGAAATGATGGGGTTAGGCCTGATGGGCATCCCTGCGTGATTAAATGCAACTTAATGAGGTCATGGGTGACAGATTTGGGCGCAGAACTGTTTAAACAGCATGCAAAAAGAAAAATAAGAATATATAGATGTTCATAGCACACAGGGGATGGGATCAAGGCTGCTTGGTGAAAAAACACCTCCAAAAAGGGTGGCCTTTGTCCTGAGGAGCGCCCACTCGAACAGCAAGGCAAGAGGGGATGGGGAACCGTGACAAAACGCGGCACAGGGGAGGAACAAGCTCACCTTGGCCAAGACAGAAATAGTGGTAGCTGAAGAGTAAACGATTTCAGCATTCTGGGATTTATTTCTTTTTAATTCAGGAAACAACAGGAAAAAACACGATGATGCGGTTTCAGAGACCAGAAAGGACCGGGGGGGG
>NW_009648143.1:160280-166831 GCF_000708025.1 Charadrius vociferus | reverse complement strand
AAAAAAAAAAAAAAAACCCAAAAAAGCTTTAAATTCCAGCACACACAAGCTTTTCACATCCTTCCTTAACAACTCACGCCATTGAGCAAACATTACTGGGGCTCTCGGCTGGGAATGGTCTGGATAGTGTCAGGAGTCAAGGATGGCCAGGCATCACTTTGATTTCTTAGAGGTTAGAGAGGAGGATTTAGGTCACACCACTTTATTTCCACCCCCACCCTCCCACCCCCACCATCCCTAATAGAAAATGGTTGCCTTGATCGAAGGAGCTAAATTCTGCTGTCATTCTGCAGGACTGCAGGATAATTACATTGACTTCGTCTGAGCACTTGGGTTTTCCTGATACGTCTGTCAAGGACAGGAGGGGATTCTTGGTGTCTCGCGGCCCCTGGAGCACTTGGTCAAGTAACCCTTCACCATTTACATGAGGGTCGCCTTCTTGACTCACCCTGGAAAGAGGGTCCCAGCTGGCATCCCACCAGCAACGGGGCAGCTCCGGGGAGCGATGAAGGGGGGAGTTTTGCCTTTGTCAGCCTTAGTTCACGGCCAAAAAGGCTTTCCGCTGTGCTCTGTTGGCCAAGAGCGACCCACTCTTCCTTCCCAAATAGTAAATGGATGCCTACAGGTTCTCACGTGTGGTCAACAAGGATGCAGTATATCCTCCCAGCTGGCAGCAGCCCCCTTTCTCTATTTATTGTGCTATATTATTAGTCTTACAATTCACCTGGTAGAGTGACTTGCATTCACTTGTGAAAAATGAAGATTTTACCAGTTGACTATTTAAAAAAAAAAAAAAAAGAAACACAACTAGAACCCATATTAGTAGGAAAGGGAAAGGCCAAAGGGAAATTATTGCTATTTTAGACAGCAGCATAAATTTTCTTCCTATTTTTAACCTAGCTTTTAATTTAATAAGTTTTATGACCCTTATATTAAGTACATATGTTTTACAAGACATTGTGTCCCTTGAGTCACCCTGAATTTGCTCTACTATAGCAGAGTTAAATGAATGAATACTGTGTTTCTGATTTCAGCTCACCCCCTATTTGATCCTTATATAGTCAATAAACCTTCATAGAAGCGCGGAGCAACTGAATTAAGCAGTGTGCCAAAGCTGTGTTCGGGAACTCTCTGTTAGCCTTTAAAAGGGAATTAGTAAATTGCTGTTCTCTTCTTTGGAACCTACTACACCGCTGCCAGGTTTCCCGTGCAGTTTACAAGGAATAAACGGTGATATCAGTAAGACTCTCGAAGTTACATATGTATTTACCCATTTAATTTTCCATATGATAATTTAAGACCAGGAGGTCATGTTGGTTTGCTGGGTTTTTTGTTTTTTTTTTTTTTTTTCTTTGAGCTTTCCACCCCCCGAAACTTAACTAATTTTTTTCTATTGCTCTCTAGAAACTTTGAAGAGCAAAAAGCATTTAATGGGCCCTGCACAGGTTACGGAGTATTCCCAAAAAAAAGCGGTTTTGGAAGGAAGATGGGCGATCTTTTCAGAATATAAACATTTAAAACAAATTTCCTTTCTTTGAAATTGGGGTGTGTGGTGAACTGCAGAGTCATGCCAAAAAATTTAACGCCGGCTAGAAATGGGGTATAAACAAATCGGAAGACCAATCTCATTACCTGGAGTAGATCCCTTTACAAAACTGAGACACACACACACCCCCCCCCGATACTCAGTGCCTGCAGGGAAAATGAACACGCACCAAGATTATTCCGGTTTGGGTGCATTTACACTGTTTGCAGCTTTTCACAACAGGTTTGCAACGGTGGCAAAACGCAAAGGTTGGAAAGGGACAGTTGATATTTGCTCCGCGGTGGGAAGCATGAGTTATTGATTGGCTTTCTATCAGCCCAGCGTTCCTTTTTAATATAATCAGATTAGCTTAGAAGGGTGTTTTATAAATCGGGCGGCTCTAATTTGATTTGAGTACCGGCTCTTAGTGACTTGCCAAAGTTCAGTAAATATGCAGAGTATAGTATATGCACTTTATCTTTGTGTATTAGCTATGACATAAACACAGAGGGGAAAAGTCAAATTTTATACATCAGAAAATGGGTTTGTTGCCAGACATTATAACATTGCGTATTTAATTTAACTGATGTATGTTAAAACGGGAAACCAAATTCAATGAGCTGTTTGTTTCTTTCTGCAAATACACTTACATCAATGACCTCCGAGGACATGACCTTAAAATGTAACTAGATGTTTAAAAGAACCTCAGAGATCTATATAAGACATTAATGTTTGTGTCAGAGGGCAGTATACAAGCATGTATATACTCAGCTGTCTATATGTCGACTGCTATATTTTTTATTGTTACAGGAAACCAGCCAAAGTCCCAAACAGGAAAATTATCAGCTCTTTCTTTTCTTTTCTTTTCTTTTTTTTTTTTTTTCCTTTTTTTGGCATGGTCCCTCTTAAGACTGAAGGCATGACCTTGAGTTAGAACATATTTTAGCCCTATTCAGTAACCATTTTGGCACCTTGTGCGTGTTTTTAAATGCTCACCCTTCTCGGGGAGCGCAAGGCCCCCCTGCAGAGACGCGCCACGGCCGGGGGGCAGGGAAGTGTGCAGCGCTGTGTTTGAGGGGTGGTATGTGGCTCCTAAAAATAAAAAAAATTAAAAAAAGAAAGAAAAAAGAAGCCACAACCATTTTAGCCGAGCATGGGGAACTCCTGGTCACCTCTCCAGGGAAAAACGGATGTAGAGTTCTGCTGTCTGTCAGGATTAAGTGCCTGTTTGCTTTTTCACTAACATGTGGTTTGAGAACAAAGCAGCTCAAATCTCCCCCATTCTTAACAAAGCATCTCAAATTGCTGAGTAAAATTCCTTAATCCCCTCGTCTTAATCTGAAAACACCAACGCCACATGGCAACACTGAGGTCTCTTTTTTGTCCGCCATCGAGGGGCCGTTGACATCGATGATGTTTGGTTTGGAGCTAACTTTTGTCTGCAGCAGCCTATTATCAGAGGGAAACCCCAGGTGCTTTGTTCGCAGAGCAGGTCTGCCCAAGTCATTTTTCTTCCTTACCTTTTCATTCCAAATGAGAAAACAAACACAAAGCAAGAAGAAAACAAACCGGCATGGTTTTTCGCCTCCATAAACGCGGTGGGTAAAACGCAAGGTGAGTTTTTCCACCCTGAGAACCTTGAGGAGGGACGCAGCAGCTGACTTGGTGATGGCATGCGAGAAGAGACAGCAGCTCCAGGTTAACTGCAACACGCTCTCCCACCAGTATGAGCGTGCGAACTGGGTCTAGAAAGTAAGAAAGCAAACCACGTGATCGGAAGGGGATTGCGCTGCTGTAACCTGGCGCAACAAAGAAGTCTAAGCACCGGGTGGCTTGGCCACGATGCACACCTACAGAGGTTATTCTTACACCTTACTATCATTTAGTCAACAACAACAAAAATCAAGTCCCAGTTTCTGTTAGAAAAGTTATAGAACTTACAACTTACTCACTCTTCAACCATTCCTCCTACTATTACTACTGCTCTCCTGTCGCTTTCCTACTGGACAGCCAGCGTCAGTTTTAATTGCCCTGTCCTACTCCCAAGTGTTCCTCACCTATCACATCTCAGAAAAAAACATTGCTTAAAATGTCTCGAGAGGCTTCTAGCTTTCCTAGTTGCAGGAGACAGCAAGTCAAAAGAATATTTAGAGCCCTTGAGGAAAAAAAAACACGAATACCTATGTCCACCAAGGATGCTAGAAGTGGTCCCTGCAATTCTCTCTCGGTAAAGATAAAGCTTGAGAGTAAATTATTGAATTATAACAGTGACTTTGCAGGCAGACGGAAAGAGTCCAGGACAGCCTTTTCCACCGAAAAATTGCAAATGGGGAGTTACAGAGTACCATTGTCTCTGATGCTACCCCGAAGAGGTGGCTGCAAGCAAAGCTGTAAGGTTAAAAAGCAGAGAGCAGAGAGCGAGGTGCCTCTGCACAGATGCAGCTCAGGGACTGGGAGGGATGTGAGCCGACAGAGCTCAGGGAGGACCAAAGAGCCTTTAGTATGGATAGGGATGACTGACCTCACACAGATCAAGCACAGGTCAAAGTATTGAAAAAAAAAAAACCACAACCAAAACCCAGATGATTAGGGAATAGAATCCTTCAGAAATATTTCCACGTTACTCCTGCAGGCAATGAGACTGAACACTTGAACTATGAGCTAATGGCAGGACTTTAATCACACCATTCCCACAGTAATGCTAAGACACTTGAAACACAACTCACTAGCCAAAATTCCTCCACACCAAGGTGGGAAATGAGCCTAGAAAGACATACCCACGAAGCAGACGTTTCTCAGCCGGTGACAAACAGCCGTCGCTGCTGTATGCTGCTCTTAACCCGAGTGGTGATAGCTACTGGCCTGAAGAACTAGTTAGCTCTCATTTATATAAGTGGAAAGCAGCATTCTCCACCAAAGTCTATATAGTTTCGCGGGGGTAGGTCAGATCAAATTAGACTCGATGTCCACAGGCCTGAGTATCACTTGCCTTAGGGCCAGGGAATGAGAACAAAGGGCTCATGTTGGTATCGGTGTTTGGTCTGTACAGCATTGCTCTCTCCTGCCCACCGCCTCTTTCGGCAACGGGCCATGTAGAGTCATATAACTAAAAAGTCGTTTAGGTTGAAGGCTTCCAGGTCTCTGATGTACGCCTTGTCACAGCAGAAGAGTTTAGTTCTACACCAGAGAGATTCGAGCGTTGTGAAAAGATGACTACCGGCTAAAAATCCCCCCGAGGTGAAAGAGAAGAGAAAGGGAGAAATATACACAGAGCAACCTGGAGATGTTATAAAAGATCCATCAGAGCTGGCTCTGGGTACAAGCACTGCAGTTAGCTGCCCAAAACAGCCAGGAGACAAAGGCACAGGAGCATGTCCCCAGGTGTCCTTCTCCCTGCATGGCAGCAAAGCCCAGCTGATGGCCTTGTTGGTGGCAACTGTCATCAAGGACGTCAAGGTGCCACCTTCCAAGCCACCTCCAGGACTCATTGGTAGCCACAAACATCAAAGGTTTTCTGTTCGCGGTGCTCCAACCTGGAGTGTAAAACCAGTGGGGTCATCCTGGTGCTGGAGGCAGAATCCCAGCAAGAGGCTGAAAGAGGACAACCACCATCTGCAGGGACCTCGGTACCTGGCCCTGGGAAAAGCCCACCTTCTGCTGGAGCTGGATGGTTGCCCGTTTCTCCTTCTCCCCCCCCCCCCCCCCTTCTGCCTTTTACATGATTATCATCACACCAACCCCAGGGGTGATGCTTCGGGGCAAAGCGCGTAGGTGAACGTGTAGCTAGGAACACACACACACGTACAAAGACGCATCCCTTTTGTCAGCCGTAGCATTTTATAGCCCATGGCTGAGTAATAAGCCAGGGCTCGGTATCTGCCCTCATGGTATGATATAACTTTCCATCATGTTAATTAAATTAATATGGCCCACGCTAATGAAAACCACAAGATGCTATTTTGGTGTCCACGAGCACGTACATTTTGATAGTATCGACTTGTCATTCTGCTGTTCCTTTCTACACCAAATACTGGCAACGTAAACATATCTAACAACGCTTTCATCATAACAAAGGAAATTCTGCATCGCCACCAGACTGAACGCAGACAGACTTGTATAAGCAGCAAGCTCCAGAAATATTCAGCCATACTAGGGCTCACCGAGTCTTCTACAAATGCTCCTCCTATCTAATCTTTTTAATCTACTTTTAAGGTATATTTTTGGCTCATGTTTTCTTTTAGGTTGGGGTTTTTTTTATTATTATTATTATTATTCTTTCCCTGCGTGATTAGCCATCCAGGAAATGTTTAAATTACAAAATCATAAGGTTTAAAAGATTTATAGATCAAATTATATTAACCTAATGCAATAGGCCAGCCATACGGAAATTAGAAGTCTTTATATTATATTTTGGTTATTAAATTGCTCCCTTTATACCGTTGAGTTTGTTTGTAACAGCAAGGTTTTGCTGTCTGATGTCAGAACCCGCAGAGTAACCAAGCAAAAACAAATGACTTAGTCCTTGGTTCAAAGAAATAATAGGTTACTAGCATAATTAATTTTATGTTTAATTACTGCAGAATGAAACAATTCAACAATATCCAATCAATCCTGGGAATGACAGAACAGAAGGTCAGCAGTTGCTAAGTCAATTGTTTTGAAAGAGAAATTTATGTCAGGTTCTCTTTTATGGGCTGGAGAAAGAAATTGGATAAAAGTGGTCAAGCAAACATTAATTAATTGTATAAATGTAATCCTGTTGTCATGCAAATTACTGCAGAATGAAACAATTCAACAATATCCAATCAATCCTGGGAATGACAGAACAGAAGGTCAGCAGTTGCTAAGTCAATTGTTTTGAAAGAGAAATTTATGTCAGGTTCTCTTTTATGGGCTGGAGAAAGAAATTGGATAAAAGTGGTCAAGCAAACATTAATTAATTGTATAAATGTAATCCTGTTGTCATGCAAAAAAAAAAAAAATATCAGAGGCTCCCGGCCCGGCGTTAAAAAACCCGGGGCTGCAT
>NW_009648143.1:131100-160216 GCF_000708025.1 Charadrius vociferus | reverse complement strand
GAATATTTTAAAACCAGTCTGGTTTACAGAGACAGGTCCCCATCACCGCCAAGTCTGACCCTGCTTGGCTCCTTGGTGGCAAATCTCAGAGGTTGCCGCTTCTGCCTCCCTGTCCTTCCTCACATTAGGGAGCCGAGCCACCCAAAAGGGAATTTAATGTAAACCAAAGGCCCCATACAAGTTTATCGGGTTCAGAATTGCCAACTCCTATGATTATTTTTCTCTGAGCCTCCAGGTATTCAGCAAGTTTTTATTTTCCTGCACTATTAGCTTTTAGACTTACGTGATCGCACATTCCCATTTCACCTTGAAATACCCATTTTTTGCTCCCTCGCTCCCTGGAAAGTTTTGCATTTCAGAGGCCTCGCCTGCAGTTTCCATCGTTTTTCCGAGTACTGCGGATTAGATGTATTCAAGATGAGGATTGCCTGGTGGGCTTAGCCATCCTCGGACTTGAAGTGTCATTTTCTCTGTACCACTCTCCTTTTCAAGCCCAGCTGATGGCACCAGCAGCCACTCTACCATCCCCTGCTTTTTCCTTTAAAAACAACTCGTGAAACAGCCTTTAACCAGCCTATCCTCTTATTTTATGAGGGGGGGATGCAGAGGGAAGACCTGGTGCCATAACTGGACCTGGTTATGAGGTCCATAAAAGTTTGTCGTGTCGGCCCTGATGTCGTGTCAAGGCAGGTCTGTACCAGCATCTGGTGTTCCTCACCACTAGCACAACAAGAGCTAGGGTATGACCCCAGCTTATTGGTAATTAGGGCAACAGGAGCATTAGAAATCATTGACCTATTTGTCACCATGCCGTATTTAATTCCACCCTCCCAGCCTCTTTTAATCCATTTTTGTGCAAAAATCCAGCCGAGCAGTTGTCCGCATGCAGAGCATGGGAGCACCAGGCTCGCTGCCTGGAGAAGACCTCCTTCAGCCCGTAGGCCAAGGAGGAGTTACTGGTGGCAGGCAGGGAAGGATGGGGCTTTATTGTTGAGCGTGGAAGTTAAGATGCTGAGTTATGAACCCATTTTGTCACCTATAACAGGAGGCAACCCCAAGACATGCTGGATAGCCCAGCCTTGAGCTCTCCAGCTCACAAACAAATGTTTGAATGATAGAATCATAGAATGGTTTAGGTTGGAAGGGACCTTGCAGATCATTGAGTTCCAACCCCCCTGCCATGGGCAGGGACACCTCCCACTAGACCAGGTTGCCCAAAGCCACGTCCAGTCTGGCCTTGAACACCTCCAGGGATGGGGCCTCAACAACCTCTCTGGGCAACCGGAATGTTGCGCAACCATTGTGCAAAACATTGTGAAGATGATCCTTTCGGCAGCTCTTCAATGCTTTGAGAGCTTCTTAGCTGATACTGAAAAGGGGACACAGCTAACACCAGCCTCCATCTTGTTCCAGCTCAGCCCAGTTTGATGATGGGAAACCAGACAGATAAGGAAGGAGGAGTGAATGATGAACTCTGCAGCCCCACACTAGCATTTCTAAGCTTCATCCAGGGTTTGGCTCTTATTTTTCCATGGGAGGTGCCAAAACGTTTCCCAATTAAGCAAATACACAGCTGTATGCTTGTTTTAAATGTATATATTATAGGAGGACCCAAAAGATGACAACAAGTGGGAAGAGTACGCCATCCAAGAGCCCTGGCATGGACCCTTGTGATGTTACTATGGTTATGGAGGGTAAACAACGCCACGGAAAGAGTTACTGAGCTTGAGCAGGGGCAGATTTTTAAATCTTAGCGGGACCGCCAGTTTAAACTTGAGATGCAAACGCTTTAATGGTGTAATGACAATAGGAAGGGCTAGACACTTTCCTTCTTTTCAGGTATCTTTGCCACAGACTGAACGCAACTGCTTTCTGTAGAGGAGGATGCCTAACACAAAAGGCAAAGGCATCGAAAACAGGCATTTCAAAATGTGCTCCTGGAGGGGTTATTTTATGGTTTTACTATGCTCGAGTCGGGACCGATGATGCCAGCATTACTAATCTTTGAAATGAGGGGGTTTACATCCGGAGTGTTGACATAACCTTAGCTACAGAGGGGAAAAAAAAAAAAAAAAAAAAAAAAAGAAAGGGGTACGAGAAGATGGAAATGTATATTTTTGGAAATAGATTTCATTCTGACAACCCTATAACAAACAAGTGAAATTTTAATACTGTGCTTCGATGAAAAATGAGCTGCTGAATAAACACCAGACTAATTCATAAAGAGCAAACTCAGCCTGTTTAATATTTCTTGAACTGTCTCAGAAATTCCATTGATCACTAGCGGTGCTGCAAATAGAAAATTCCTGGCGTTTTCGAAGGAGCCAGGAGAATCTCATTGGGGTTTGCCTATCAAACTTAGACACTTTTGAAGCTCCCAGGCTAAAGCATAATAAATCAAATATGAAATTGTATAGTGTTGGGCTGAGCTGGAACCTATGATTATGTGGTCTATTCCTGGGATTGTTTTATTTTTTGTGAAGTATTTTGTTTCCACTTAATTACTGTGTCCTCCACCAAAAAGTCAAACATCCCTCCCTTGATCAATCAGCTATTTGGTTAAAAGTGCACAAATACTTCAAGTATCAGCAATTAGACCGTTCTCCAGTTTAGTACCGATGTATGATACTGCATTTTGCTTTTTGGAAAGGAAAGATAAATCCATGCCATGCCCAACGTTAAAATAAAATGTCATACTCTTAGGGCTTTGTTCCCCCATGGGTCCTGCCTCCCTGCCCCTTGCTACTCTTTGCAATTTCTTCGGCAGAGTTACGAAAACAGCAAGATATCAGATATACTGCATTAAGTACAATCCTAAGGCCAAAGATCAAATGGATATTTCACAAGCATTTATATAACCCTGAAAGTTGAGGATCCTTCACTGTATTTTTCAGTTATTTTTTTTTTTTTTTAGTTGGAGAATTCCTTTTCCCTTGAATATTTTCAAGCTGATAATTTTTGCCCATTTTCCCTAGTGTCAGTCCTATTCCCTTCCTAGCCAAGAACTGAGGCTGCTTAGCAACCCCCCCCCCAAAAAAAAAATTAAAATATATATATATATATATATAAAAATTTACAGTTATTTGTTCTAAGCACAAATATGAGCAGCATTCCTATTTTAACTAAATTCATCTTTGCCTCTTCCGACTAGTGACCCTGCCTCTAATCCTGAACCCTCCACCCCAGGGCACCAGGCGAGCTCGGACCTGCGGTTCACCGCTCGGGCTACCGGCGGTGGCTCCTCGCTGCTGAAAAGCCGGATTTATCCCTCCGCTCTCCTTCTGTTTAAAACAAGCTGTGCCCGCAATCCCGTCTTTCTCTCGCACAAAATATTCTACTCTGTGAACTCTTTATTTTGCAAGGAAGGCAGGTTATCACGGGTACCTCACCGGAGGGGGTAAAATACCAATAAAATCAAGGTAGCTTTGGCAAGGGAAGCGATTTACTTCGATTAGGATCTTGAGTTCAGGCTGGTGGGGGAGTTTGGGATAATTTTACGTTAGGCAGAGTTAAAAGCCAGGCTGTCCGCTCGCAGGGCTATTTTAACCCAAGCTAACATCTTTCCCACACTCCTCCCTCGTAGCACAGACATGCTTTCAACTGACAAGTTCTCCCTTACTATGACTTTTTATTCCTGTCCTTTCATTTGTCCTCCTCTTCCCAGAAAACTCTGGTACATAACATCTGTCCTTTCCTCCCTTTAATTTTTTTTTTTTTTAAAGAAAAAAGGGAAAATACATCATTTTCAACCGGCCCAGAAGCCGTTGCCCCTCGCTTGCCTCCGTTCTTTCCCCTAAATCCCACACTCAAACACTAAAAGCATCCTTTTACAGCTTTGTAAAACGAGGAAGGAAAGAAGCAGATGATGTAGATGTCTAAACCAGCCTTGCACGCAAAAAAAAAAGCCCTTGCCATGCTACTTCAAGTCAACTTTTTGCGCTGAGAAACAACACAGCTGTGACTTAACCCTGGGCTGCGGCAGACTCTCTCGTTTTTAAACGCTGCGTCCTGGAATCGCTCAAAACTTTTGCTTCCTTCTCCGTAGGCAAAGAGGGACGAACCGCGGAACACAAACGTTGAAAAAGATTTGCGTATTTACAGTTCGGAGCTGCTCCGTTAATTCCTTTGAAAAGCAAGAGCATAAAGCCCCCCAACCTGCTCCCCATCGCTTACCCTACAGCTTTATTCTGAACCCCCGTAAGAGCTGAGGTAAGCACAATTTGTACTGCTTCAGAGCTGGATCCATTTGTTCAGGAACACATATATCAAATTCTTTCCCTCCCGTACTACACAACTCAAAGGTTTGCATAGGTCAGGGAGCAAATCTCCCTTTTTTCTATATTCTCACACAGCAGAAAACTAAGTAAATATGTATGTACGCACACACGCGCGCACGTTATAACTTTCTCATCTGCGTAGCACAGCTCATGTGTAGGTTTTATCCCTCCTTTTCCTTTTGAAGGAGGGGAAAAGTTTATTTTAATGCAGGTCTCTCCGTCTTCAGCGCCATACTTCAGAGAGAGTGATAGGTCAGCCTGCCTCGGTTTAAGTTTATGAACTGACAGCCCACTTTCAATGACAAAAGAAAATGTAACCTGGGCTGGTTTTCAACCACTGATTGTCAGATCCCATGTTCAATATGTCATACGGAGTACACTTCATTAAGGACTGAATTACTTTACTTGTAACATGAGCTAAATTAAAGTCAATGTCAGGCTGCATAAATCACCAATTTAAATGTATCACTAAGTGCATTGAAACAGTCATCATCACCCTGTGCCCTAAAATAACCCAAAAAATCTGGGCTTCATTTTTATACGTTGTAAGGATGACAGATAGGAGAATTTTTTTGTTCTTCGCCAGGGCTCACCATTTTACTGTCAGAAACTATTGAACTTTTAAGGAATAGCAATGGCCCGGTAACACCTCTCATCAGACGACGGATTTCACGGTGCTGGGAATTCAGAGCTCACAAGAAACAGACTCAGAGCACCCGTCAGGCTGTCACAAGCGTCCTTCCTTATACCGACGGGGTGGAAATTTGGTGTCCTGCCTGTTTAAGGAAGGGTCTGGGAAGGGACAAGCCTGGGAACGCTTGCACAGGGCGGTCCCCCTTGGGTCAGCCCCAGGACGACAGGACTCGAGTCAATGGGGTATCCCAGGATTTAGGCAGACAGTTTTCCCACCGAGGTATTTATCTATTACCAGAGGTAGAAAAAGCCATGTGAAAAAGAAATAGTCGATAGGAAAAAAAAAATGCTCTGGTGCCCCATCTGTAAAAATCCATCGCTCCCTTCTCTTGCATCAGTTTTATTCCAGTGCGGCCCCATCTGTTAAGGTACCATTTTTTTTTTTTTGTCTACACCGAGCTGAGAACAAATTTAAGCCTCCCAGACCCGCTCTGAAATTTTAGGGAAGGCACTGGCTGGCCAGAGCCGTGGAAGATGTTTCCAGATGACAATGGGTGGCAGAAATAATTAGCGCAAAGGGCCAATCCTTCATGCCCATTGCCCAAGTCAGGAAAACGCCTCTGAAGTCCGAGATAATACATCAGTGTAAGACTGGTGAACGCAAGTAAAGAATTAGACTCTAAATTGCTTCTTCATATTTATTCCAGCTGTTTGAACAGTGGATTAACTTCTGTTAAATAAGTAAACTAAATTTGCTTATTAAAAAGCAAATAAGACTTGTCTGTTCTTTTCAATAGACCTTTCATGTGTTTTTAACTGGAGAGGAAGATGAGAAGTGAAATAGTGAAGAGGCGTTTTCTGCTGGTCTGCTTGCCATCTGGATCTCTCTAGGGCCTGGCATCTGCAGGATAGGAAGGAAAAAACAAAGTGTTCCTGGAAGGAAGAAGAGGCTGCTACCTAGTAGACAAATGGAGGAGAGAAACCCGGAATCGAAGAGAAGGGAGAAGGGGAAATGTGAAACTCATTTATTTAGCCTCCTAGTGCAGATTTCTTAGCGTGCCCCTTAACTTTCTGATCTCTTTGTTTTCTTGAGTATGATGATTTTCATGCCTTCTATTCTTTTTTCCTCACATTTTAGTTTGATGTTCATTCTCCACAAGCTTCCTGCATATGTCAGCATGAAACAATAGGCTCTCATTACACTTGGCTTCTTTCATCTCCTTCAGACACTGACCTACATTTGTTCTGTTTTTGTCAGCGTGGAAACGTTTTCCCGGATCAGTTTGTTAAAAAAAAAAAATAATAATAAATCACATGTTCCGTATTACCAACCGTGTTCTGTTGTCTAAGGTATTTACTCTGGATGGTCTCGCAAAGTGATTTCAATTAACTTGAGAAGTCCTGTGGTACCAAGATACCTGGCTGGAGCTGAAGCTTTGCAGTCGTCGGAGCAAAGTGTTAGCAGAGCATTGGAAACCATACCTCAGTGACCATCAGCTCATGTGCTCTCATTGCAGGATTAGCCAAAAAACATGTGCATCACTAGCGTGGTGGGAGTAAGACCTCATCATGGGCATGTAATGACTGAGCCCATGGCAAGTTACAAGAAAACCCCCTTTTCCACTCCACAGTTGCGTGCCCTCATTTCACACAGATCAGTTGCTCATGTGTTGAGCTGAATACGCAGCACCTTTCTGGTCATTCTTATTTTTCCCTCAGACAACTTGGCCGATTTTCCCAAAGAAAACAACAACGGGTTGACTCCAGTCTGCCCAGTCCAGCATAGGAGGAAGGCAAGAAGTGTGGAGTCAGTGGTAAGAGGGTGGGAGACATCCTCTGCCTGGTGACTTGGGGAAGTCCTAGCAACATCGGTGCATTTTCTAGATCCAGCCCAGGACCTCCATGTGTGCAGTCCTGCTAGGGACCTACCACCGCTTCCACAGCACATCGCAGAAGCCGCTGAGTAAGTAGGAAGTATTTCTGTCTGTATTTTAACTGCAGAAGAGTTTGCTCAACACAGCCATGCTTCCAACTTCTTACACGCGTGTCCTACCCTGGGGATCTTAAGGATTCACTGCATCTTTGACTTAACTGTTGAGTTTGGAGCAGTGATCCCACCCATGCACCATCAAAAACGGAACCAGGGTCAAGGTGCCTTTCCCACCAGGCACTCACGGACACCTACACAAATATCCCAAGCCTCTTACCCTGACCAAGTGTATAAAAATCAAGAAAATGAAGACAAAACATGAGCAGTTACACAAAAGCCAGTACACAGTCGTGCCAACTACATGCTTTTTCACATTCACCTCGCAAAACGGCAGATGCGGCAGGTTTCATCATCCTAGCGCTTTCAAACCTCCCAAATAAATACAGTGCTGAGGCACAAAGAACTAGAATTTTGGTGACGTGGTTTGGCAAAGCAATCCTGAAAATCCGTGATCTGGAAGCATGTCACGTTTGACCTCGGTCTCATAAACCAGGGCTAAGCATACTTCAACCCATCCTAGTTTGTGGGAATGCCTATAGCATAAGCATTGCACTGTCCTCCTGCAGACAGGAATTTTTAAAATACCATTTTTTTTAGTTTTCTGCTCATTGGTCCAAGGGAAAAAAGCACAATGATTGAATATTTATAGAAGGGCAAAGCCAAAGCAGCTACAACATGAACGTTCAGGCAGCCTCAGCTGCTGGGTGGGCACGTATACAGCTTAAAAATGCCAAACCAACGGAATTTGCCTGCCCAGTCGCTTAGTTTCAGGACCACACAGTCAATGTGAGTCGAGTTCTTGTGTCTCTAAGATGTAGCAGAGCTGTGCTGTTGGCCGAAGATGGACGCAACCATTCTTGCCACATAGCGTGTTCAACCAAACTGCCTTTAATGCACTGGCTTGCACCTGAACCATCGCCAAAATAGGGCTCCCAACACGCATCTGATGACATATTTGCAAGCAGAGCACTGGACAGAAGGCTGAAGACAGCTAGACAAATTCTACCAGCCCATGACCTCCCAAGCACAGATCTGAGGAGCCCTAGGGGTGTGTGGGGGGGAAGCAGTAGAAGGGGGCTGCAAAAAATAGACCTGCTGGGTCTGAACCACAACATGGGCGCCCCACGTTCAAAAGGTAAAGGCTGCTGCTGACACTAAGGAGCATCACTTTGCGGGCAAAAAAGCACAAGCCCCTGTCTTCTGCTGCCCAGCACGCTCTCTGCAATAAGGCACTAGCAGTCCCACCACATCACGTGGTCTTCTGTGCTCCCTCGGGACAGCGGCAAATGTAGCCATGCAGTACAGATTTGACCCCTATAACCATCTATCACTCTAAGATGGAACAACCTCAGGAAAGAGATTTCTCAACTAATTAATCATCATAGCAAGCTCAGTAACTGGGCGTTTAGGAAAAAAAAAAAAAAAAAGTATGTTCCCCTTTGATTACAGAATGCACTTCAGAAGCCATATTCTGATATTTCCTGATTTCAACTCCTATTAAAAGCGGCCTGAGAAGTGGCCATTCCAGCGTTCAAGCTCCAGCCAAAAATATATTCTTTGGAGAGACTTCAACTCTTTTTCCATTGAAGCTCACAGAAAGATGACAAACTTACTCATGAATGATGGTAGGCCAAAGGGGTCTTTAAAGTCCTAAATCACCGGACATATCAAATAAAGTTTTAATACCAACTTAGGTGGAACATGGAAGAGAGAGTGGCTTGATCCTCTCCGCAGAAGTTTGGCACTACCAGCCACTTCAACAGGCAAGGTCAGGATTTTCCTCATGTGGATAGACCTCATGCTCTGTATGAAGACCGCCTTGGAAAAACACATACCACGCCGAGACATCCCTCGTGCAGCCTCATGCCTGCCAAGTCACACATGCCATTGAACACACCTAAGAAGTGACACGGGGGGAGACTTCCGGCATACCGGAGGAGGCAGGTACCTTGGAAAACACTCGCAGATGTGTCCCCAGAAAACAGTAGACCTGACATGCACTCTTCCTTTTATAATGGTGATAACCCCAAAATAACAACTATCTGAAGCCTTACTGTTCTTAATTCAACACCACCCCCCTCTCCCTTACCCCAAACACGGGAAAGATTGGGTCCCGGTGAGGACCTTCTTACCCTGGCTTCTCTCCATGTGCAACAGATTTAGTGCCTCAGCCAGAAACCACAAGTCTCAATGCTGTTGCCCCACACTGAGCTCCTGACAAGTACTGTAGACTTTTTATAACTGATTAGGAGATTATTTTGGCTGGCCTCGCACTTGCATAGGTGATTCCTAATGAATGTGTAGTGCTTTGGTATACGATGCCAGCTACAAGCTCTTTATTAGCATTTATTAGTATTAGGTAACGTTTTGAATTGACGGGACAAATCATTCCTAACCCCGAAGGACCCTGGCAAGCTTTACAAAATATTTATGTAGAGGAACCACTGTGCTGAAGCTCACGATGGCGTCTTTCCTCGTCATAAGCAGGTGAAAGGCAGCAGGCAGACACCTCAGCACGTATACATCCCACGTAAAAATGGTTTGCAAAAACAAACCCAAGTAAGTAATGACAACTTGATGGGCTTCAACTGGAGGAAACGACACGGTTGTTGAGAAATGTGCAGTGAGGTCAGAGGACCGTCTTAGCCATGCCAAGGTGGTGTTCACAAGGAGGAGGTTGCCCGTGTATGAGCCAGGACCAGATGCGGATACAAATGGCAGGGATGAGAAGCACAGAGGAGAATCTCACCTCCACCAGCAGATAAGTGCATGGTCTCCCAGCCCAAGCTGGCACGAAGATAGTCACAAACAAGCCCACACGCAGGACGAACAAATGTTCGCCGTTGGTGACTAGCTCTGCTGGAACAAGGTGTCCGTGCTTTTGGGAGATTGCTTTGCTAGGAAGCCCTTGACAACTCAGATGCTTCAACGGACGGCACGTAGTTTTGCAGAGCATCCTGGCCATCTTGGCCTGCCGGTACTCAGCCATTCCTTGTCACATTGCCTGCAGATATTAAAAGATACACTGCCCCAGCCATCTCGGGGTGGGGAAACAAGAAGCACGCCTGTCAGCACATCTCTGCTCCAGATAAGGATATAGGGATTATCAGGTTGAGCTGAATCCCTCAGCAGCACCTGAGATGTAAACCTCGATTCCTATTAATAGTCACTCTAGCTCTGTCTCCTCCCGTCTTCCATTTTTCCTCCTCTTAACCTCCCGCCTAATAAAGGTCAGGCTTACTCAGCCATAGAGAAAATCCTCTCTTGCAAGTCATTCATTGGAGGCAAGCTGAGACGACAGGCCAGGTATAGGGCGGTACAATGGAGCAAGATGGACACGTGCTGAGCATCTGGTCCGATTCCTTTAAAGCCCACAACAAGCAAAAAAAAAAAATAAAATAATAATTGCAAACTGATTTTCCAGCAAGGGAGCTGTAAGCATCAGAAGCTGCATTTTCTTACATTTTGCCCTTTTTCTTTTCTCCCTGTTTGTGTACATCTGTATTTGTTATGCCTTCGCCCTTAAGAACAAACAGGATGGGACTTCAGCGATAAAGCTTTGGAGCTGCTACCTAGAAGTAGCTCCTTCTTTCACAGCAAGGTCGTTTAATACCATCCGAGAGCATGACAAGCAGAAGATTCCCCTCCTTTAAAGGACTCTACAGCTAAAGCAGAATAAAGAAAAAAGGACCAAAGTAAAGATGCAGTTCGGTATTAACACCTGAACTGCGGTATTCTTTCCTTTGGTTGCATTAAAAAGGATGTGCTATATATTCAGCTAAACAAACAAACAAAAAAATTATGCAAGGATTTCTATGCTTTGTTCAACTGAATCACAGAAAGCTTAAGGCTACTCTGCACAGGTTCAGAAGCCCAAGACTTCACTGCACTTTGGAGCAGAGGAGCCCAGTTCGGGGGGGGTTCAACGGAAACAAAACACACAGGCTGCACCCATACCATGCTGGGACATCAGAGCTCCCCAACCCCTATAACTTAGGGTTTTATGCCCACCGAGAAGACCCTGTGCAATCAAAGCACGGAGGACCCCATCAGCCCAACTCACAACCGGGCATCTTAAAGCCACCGCTGAAGTAGAGGAGGGAGGACTGTATTTTTGCCTCCTGATCATTCTGTTGCTACAAAGGGCCAAAACATCTTACACCCTCTCAGCAAGGTCCATCAGGCATGTGCTGCCAAAGCCTCAACCCATCACCTCATCGTCCTTTTCCTGGATGGAGGTGGAAGAGGGCAAACGATGCCCCTTTCCATAAGTGGAAACATCTTTTCGACTAGAGCCACCATGGAAATACACTCTTCCCAGAAGGTGCTGCTGCATCTCAAGCTGAATGCAAAGCAGCCGAGGACTTCCATTTCTACACTATTATCCAAAAAGCTGGATTATTATTTATTTTTTTTTTAAAAAGACACAGAAAGAACAGGCCAGCCCAGACCTCGGGGGCCAGTCCCTCAGCTGGTGTGAATTAGTCAAGCTCCTTCAATACAATTAGAGTCATTTACTCCCACTGAAAAGCTACTTTAGAAAAATGGAAGACTAAAAGCCAGTATCAGGGTCCAGATTTCAAATCCTCTCCCCGGCCAGACCTTCCAGATGGTATCAATCTGCCTGGACAACCCAGAAAGCCTAAGCAGATCGCTTAAGACCTCTATTTCGATGCTTTGGATGGTGGTTCAGCACAGGGAAGAACCTAACCTCTCTTTTTAATCAGAAGGAGGAAAAAAACCAGAGACCGATGAATTTTGCTATTGCTACAGTTTCAAGACAGTGACCAAAATTAAAACGGTACCTAATTTTAATTAATGGGCTGCTGTCATCAGCCCCTTCCTCTCTCCTCCTCTATGACAGCGGCATCAGAAGAAAAATTGCCAAATCCAGTGCAAAGGCTGACAACCTTCACAAAAAGGTCTTTGTATGTAAAGCTTTAGGAGGAAGTACAACTCAGGACCCACCAAAAAAAAAAAAAATCCACTACCCAAAAAAAAAAAAAAAGACATCTGCGTGTTTTTCCAAGTGTTTTGCTTGGTCTGAATGGATTTATTTTTCCTGCAGTGCTGTGAGTGCAGTGCTGACCGTCTCGCAGCGAGAGCCCGGCTACGGCGACTGCCAGCGTGTCATAAAGAAATCAGGTAACGGGGAGCGAGGGGAGAACAGGTCCACGAAGCAGAGGAGCTCATCCATCTTCAGCTGAAAACTCCCTTCAAGACCAGCCCTTTCTGCGACTCTCAGCTACTTCACTTATCCGAATGCCCTTTCTTCCCGACAGACAAGACCACACAGGATCTAACCTGCGGATCGCGCTATCTCGACAAAGGCCAGCACCAGATGTTTTGGAAGATGGTGCAGACAAACAGGAAAAGCCCTCTGATTGGCAGATAGGGGATAATCTAATCCCTCCCACATAGCTCTTCACCATAACCCCAAAACTCACCTCCCACTTTAAGCCGGTTTCTTCCAGTTCAGTGGTTACTTTCTCAATAAAAGTGACTGTGTAGACATCATGCAAACCATAAGAAGAGGCACCTAATAACAAGTCGGGATGGACAGAAACACCTGAAGGGGCTTGATGCTTAACTTCCACTGACACATGAACATACTTCCAAAGTCCACTTGGACCAAATTAAAAAGTGTGTTTAATTTCTCCCAGCAAGGAAGGTGATTCAATCAGCTGAGAACTTATTTTTTGGTCTTCTCCTTTGATTACCCCCCATAATTCCTAGTGAGCACCAACCGTGTTTCCAGCCTTAAGTACCCACCAGAAAACTCAAGACAGTAGCTCTCACATCCATGATCAGAGTCCCTGAAGGCAGGAGGACCAAAGCCACAGCACACACCCACCAGCCCCGCTATTAAGTTATGCAAAGTGTTAGTCACTGCATCCCTTCCATGGAGGAGTCTTTCCTTGGGTAAACCACACAGCAATGCTTCATCATCGAGCACAAACCTATTTACATATTTTAAAGCACATTGGGAGGTCGTTTCCTGACAAAACAAAGACATTTTTTGAGGCATATTTGCTGCCTGCGTTTCCGCACATTAAGAAAAATTTTGATTACAAGCAGTAATTAATTGATCACATACAGCGCGCGTGCTTTGGAATTGCTGTGAATGAAATTGCATTGAAAACATCCTAACAAGGACATCCCCAAATATTTGAAAACAGACAGAGCTGCAAAATGAATGTTGAATGTCATTCAAAGCTGATAATAACCATCATTCAATGCCAGTAAACAAATAAACAAAACCTTTTGGGCTAACAATTATTGAAAGAGTTTTAAATTGCTGATTACTATCGTAATATCTGTAATGGAGAACAGCTGAATTTTCGCATGCTATGAAGAGCTTGCTGAAGTAGCTAGGACCGTTTTGTACATGGGTGATTTACATTCCTTTGTGGTGCATTAGTACATATATCTCAGGAGGAAATCAAAACTATATGCCCGCACCTAATGGGAAGCATAAAAGCAAAGGTCTGTTAACGTTGTGAACTTTTTCTTTTTTCCAGTAGCCAAGGGATAACGCTGTATTTCTCTAGGTCATCTTTCTGAACTGCTGATACCCCAGTTCACATTAACTTAATGGAAAATTCCCAAAGGTAAACGAAAACTAACTTTCTCTGAAACAAACAAACACAAACCCAGATTACACCAAAACAAAGAAACACCCCGAGGTAACACGGGAAGAATGAGGGATGCTGCTGGGCAGCTGGCAACCAAATCAACCACTTTAAACATCAATAACTTTCTCCCAAGAGCTGGAAGAAGGTTTATGCTCACAATGTAGGGGAGAACCCGGTTCTCAGGCCTCCTCTGCTGTGGATACACTTCTTTGGGAGAGCGGTCATGGGACCTGTGAGGTATAGGCCATGTAAGTCATTGCTTGGGGCAGCTGAGATGGCAGCAAAACCCCAGAGGTGGTGGGAATAACTCTTGGATATCACAGAATCACAGAATGGTCCGGGTTGGAAGGGACCTCTGGAGATCATCTAGTCCAACCCCCCGCCAGAGCAGGGGCACCTACAACAGGTTGCACAGGACGGCGTCCAGGCGGGTTTGGAATGTCTCCAGAGTGGGAGACTCCACTACCTCTCGGGGCAGCCTGTGCCAGTGCTCCACTACCCTCAAAGTCAAGAAGTTCCTCCTCATGTTAAGATGGAACTTCCTATGTTCAAGCTTATGCCCATTACCTCTTGTCCTATCACTGGGCACCACTGATAAAAGACTGCTCCCATCCCCCTGGCATCCTCCCTTTAAGTATTTGTAAGCATTAATAAGATCTCCCTCAGCTGTCTTTTCTCTAGACTAAAGAGACCCAAGTCCCTCAGCCTTTCCTCATATGAGAGATGTTCCAATTCCCTAATCATCTTTGTAGCCCTCAGTTGGACCCTCTCCAGCAGTTCTCTGTCTTTCTTGAACTGGGGAGCCCAGAACTGGACACAGTACTCCAGATGTGGCCTCACCAGGGCAGAGTAGAGGGGGAAGGATGACCTCTCTCGACCTGCTGTCCACACTCTTCTTGATGCACCCCAGGATGCCATTGGCCTTCTTGGCCACCAGGGCACATTGCTGGCTCATGATCATCCTGTTGTCCACCAGGACCCCCAGATCCCTTTCCACAGAGCTGCTCTCCAGGAGGTCAGCCCCCAACCTGTACTGGTGCATGGGGTTATTCCTCCCCAAGTGCAGTACCCTACACTTGCCCTTGTGTATCAGCCTCCCTGAGCCACTTAGGGCACCAGGACCCCAGATTCCCTGATGAAAGAGAAGAGAAAGGCCATAGAAACGGTCTATGAGACCTGAAAAGAAGCAAGAAGGCACAGGGAACGGAAGCTGCACAGTCCTTTACTCCTTAGTGGCAGCATTGCACTGTTTTAGGGTTGCATTTGCGAGCTTAGCCCTGGCAGGACCACAAGATAGGATACATATGGTAAGGATCAGGGTCAAGGCTGCAGGCAAAGGGACCATTTATTGCCACCAACTGGGAGCAGTCACCTCCCTTGGTCCCAGCGCTCAGCTATTCAGGGAGGAGCCCGTCGATCTGCCCTACCACAGGCACCCGGTTTCATTTCACCTACACTGCTATCCAGCACGGCATTTGGAGATCTGAGATCACAGACTCAGGCAGAGAGTGACAGAGGTTAAAGGATGAAATAAAGTTACATCCCCACCCTCTTACTTGGACCTCTCCTGTCCAGCAGGATTTCTGCGGATGCAACAAAATAGTACCACACAGGAAGGAAAAAACACTGATTAATCCCCTATTTTCTCCAGTTTGCTTTGCTCTCACTGCTCTCACTGCTCGGCATCAGTCCTTGTTGAGCTGAACTATAATTCAGGACCCCATACAAATAATTCCAGAAGCAAAAACATAAACTCCCCGCCCAAAGTCACAGAACAAGCTCACAGAGAGCTTCAATAAGCTAGATGCTTCCAGCCCATCTGGGCTTGATGAACATCACCTGATGGTAATTAAGGAGCTAGCTGTGGCCATCTCTCAAAGGTCAAAGCTCAGGAGTGATGCATCCCTACAAAGAAGAATCATCAAACCATAGAATGGTTTAGGTTGGAAGGGACCTTGAACACCATCGAGTTCCACCCCCCTGCCCTGGGCAGGGACACCTCCCACCAGCCCAGGTTACTCCAAGCCCCGTCCAACCTGGCCTTGAACACCTCCAGGGATGGGGCAGCCACAGCTTCTCTGGGCAACCTGCGCCAGTGTCTCACCCTCAGAGTGAAAGATTTCTTCCTAATATCTAATCTAAATCTCCCCTCTTCCAGTTTGAAGCCATTGCCCCTCACCCTGTCACTACATGCCCTTGTAAAATGTCCCTCCCCAGATCTCCTGTAGCCCTTTTAGGTACTGGAGGGCCGCAATAAGGTCTCCCTGGAGCCTTCTCTTCTCCAGGCTGATCCCATTGTGCGTGTCACCAACAAAGATGTTGAACAGCACTGGCCCCAGTACTGACCCCTGAGGAACACCACTCGTAACTGGTGTCCACTTGGACATCGAGCTGTTGACCACAACTCTTTGAATGTGACGGTCCAGCCAGTGGGACACTCACTGGAATCGATTGCACTCTCGGCAAGTTTGCTGATGATACCAAGCTGTGTGGAGAGGCAGACAATGCTGGAGGGGAGGGATGCCATCCAGAGGGACCTGGACAGGCTGGAGAGGTGGGATAGTGGGATAGAATATATTTATTAAATTTGCAGAGGGGACCAGGCTGGGAGGGATTGTAAGGATGGGATTAGAACTCAAAACTGGAGAAGTAGCCTGAAGAAGATAACAATGAAATTCAGCGAGGATAAATGAAAGGCTCTGCAGTTTGGCAGGATGACCAGCTGCACTAAGGACAGGATAGGAAGACCCCAGGATCCCCTTCTTCCAGGGAAAATATCTGATTTTAACCCTGCTATCTCACAAGAAATCCCTTAAGCCCCTGTGGGTTAAGGCGTCCTGAACAAGGGGTTCACCCTCCCGCAGCAATAATTTAGGGGCTACAGATTAAATAAAATCAAGCCAAGAAAGCCCCGACTCTTCAATCCTAATGGTGTGGAAGCAAGTCGGGAAATGCTAATGCACTTAAAGAAAAAAAAAAAGGAAAAAAAACCAAAAAGCCCCTCGTCTCTTCCCAGTATTTTCGACCATCTGGTGTGCTCTAATTCCCACCCAGCTGCCTGGCCCCACGGACCCGCTGCGGTCTCCCTTGTGTCACCGGGGCTCCGAAACTCTCCTGGCAGCAGTGTTTGGTGGGGTTGTCCTCCCTCCCTCTCCGAGGAGGGCTGGAGGAGCCTTGCCGTTCGCCGGCAGCGACGCCTTATCGCTGCTCCCTGGGATTTAAGCGTATGTTTATCATGCGTGTACAAAAGCTGGGCTCTGCTCCGTCAGGGCCCACGGGCTCGGTGCTTCCTGGTAGATGGAGACATACCCCAGTCCCTCCGGGTAGGTTTCCTTTGTAGAGCAGGCAAGAGGTAGACTTGTGGCAAACAACATTACCCGTAAGTAATTTTCCCTTACTTTATATAAGCAAATGCCTTTGATATACAACAATCCCCGACGTGTTCAGGTTACATGCTTATTTTAAGATCTTTTGTTTACTTTATGATCTTCATAGGTCATTGACATCCCATTTAGCTCTGGTGACCCTGTTTATACAATCGCAATATACATTAAAAAGCGTTCCTTTGGATAACATTAACATTCTTGATCTTAATCCATCACATGGGCTAACAATAGCTCCAGCTCAGATGTGTACGTAACTGTTAAAAGCTTTAATGTAGAATCCAATACACATATCGAGTGGGAGAGGCCTGATCAAACAGATTGGCTTTCTTTTTTCCATTCTAAGTGGCAGAGGATCCAGAACTATGTAAACTCCCGCGAAATGCACTGCAGGACCCCTCCAGCCACCACTCAGTGCAATTAGATTCCCTGGAAAACACATTTTTCTCTCCCTCCCCCCACCCCCTACCTCCAGCATGTGATGTTGTTGCTGGAGCAGTCAACCACAACCACCTCCAGGAGCTTCGGTTCCTGCTGTTCTCCCGCTTGCTGGAAACCCAAGTCAGTGCTGACCTGGCATTTAACAAGTTCTCCTGGAAGAGGCCCAAAACTTGCCTGATATCACCCCGAGGGCTGTGATTTCCCGTGCCTGATGGGCCAGGAGCACCCATCGCCAAATTCATCAGGAAGCTACGTTGCCTGCTATGTATTTATTAACTCCTATGATGTTTCTCCACTCCTGCGGTGGGGACACCTGGAAAGCCACTGTGGGATCTGAGGCGTGAGCAAGCTCTGGGCTTCCCCTAAGGCTGCCATGTTCGAAAGACCAAAAAGTGAAAAAATGTCCCCTCCATCCCCTGCAAAGCTCTGGCCACCTCCAACAAATGGGTGCTTAGTGACAGGAGGTCATTGGTATGTGCTTAGTAGCTTCTTCAGAAACCAGTATGTCCAGAGGAAAATCAGCCAGGATGGCTTAAAACCACTCAGAGGAACAAACGTGATCTTGAATGCTGAAGCAGTGGTGGACCTTGGACGGCTTCATGGCAGCAGTACCAGGCTGCAAAACTGAGAAAGACCATTACAAAGGAGACTTTTAGATGTTTTTTCTTTTATTGGGCTTGGTGATGATAACACAACAGACTGATACGCTGTGGGAAGAGCACACCATTCATTAAAAAATCTGCTTTTTTTTGCAATGTTTGGGTCTGACTGAATTTAGAAGGACGGAGTCCAAACAGGACCATGCAAACTAGTCCTCTCTGGTTTTTTGGTCAGGTCCAGAAATGGATGCTTCTGTGTAGGTCACTGGACCTGGTGACCTCCCAAGGCCTCCTCCAGCACCTCTGTAACGCTGCTTCTGCCAGTGGGTCCTGTCATTTGAGAAATATCCATCTTATAAACGTGACGAAAGTCACAAAATGTGGCCATACCTAGGATGGGATGACCCTTTTTTTTTGCCTTTCTTTTTTTCCTTTCCTCCACAGGTTTGAAAAAATGACATTTTGGCAGGCACGTTAATGTCTTTTGGGCTCAGCCCATCTTTCCCAGGAGACCGGGTTCAGTTGCAGGGTAAAAGAAAAAAAGTACCAATAAAACATCTGACACAGTTGCCGTGACACACCAAAAGCAGGATGAATAGCTGAAGAGAACACACCACATGAGGAGAAAGGAGAGTGGGAGGCCACCAAAGCGGTGGAGAGAGCCAGGCGACACGTCCTTGGGTCAGATGGTGGCTGCAACAGCTCCAGCGCCTTTGAGCTGTGCCAGCTGTCCCACTGCCAGACCTTCCATCGTGTCACCGATTCCTGGGGAACGGGAAGGAAGATTTGGGAAATTCAGGGTGAGGGCTGACTGCAGGAACCTGGCTGCAGAGAGAAACCCCCAGAGCCTTTGCAACTCCCACTTAAAAATGAGATCCTGGGACAGGAAAGAAAAAGGGCAGATGATATCGCTACCGACCGGTAGTCACATCATCTGGTTTGCTTAAATATAGGTAGTTTTGCTTCCTGGTTTTGAGTGAGTGCCACATCAGCACTGCAGTCAGACAGAGCCACACGAACTCCAGCGCTTTAGGCACAAAGGTCTCCTTCCTTCTAAACAGCCAGTTGTTTTCTTTCTACCTTATTTGTTGGTTTTATAGGTGTGTGGTTCTTCTGGATACAGGCTAAAGCTTTGTCCAAGTTGCACAATATTAAAGTCTTAATTGAAATAAGCCTCTAATTCAAAGAAAAAAATAAAATAAAATTCTAAGTGAACAGAAAGTGAGTAAAGGTGTGGGTGGCTGTGTGTGCCGTGTCCAAGGGTTGGCTCTGCACGGACGTGCCTGATGGGGGTTTGCTGCTACCAGTGTGGAGAAAGCAGCTCTGGTCCCTGGAATGCACTTCAGCAATGCCACCCTACTCCCATCAGCCAATGGTCCTCCAACTTCCCAAGACATCTGGGACCAGAAGTGCTGAATTTACTTGCTCGCTCCCTCAACAACTTATAGGATGTGGGTCACCCGTCCCAGAGCAAATGGAAATCCAAATTTTGCAGAGGGCACGGGATTTTTTGCGGTTGATGGTGCATTAAGGAGTGACAGAGCTAAAACCCCAGTTCCTCACTGGAAGAACCAGGTTGCCAGTAGGGTTAAGCATGATGTGGGCATCCCTTTCTAGCACAAGCACAGAGGAAGGCTTCAGCACGCATTTCAGGAGCTATACCCGTGTGCCCATGGGAGTCAGAAATGGGGGCAAAGTGAGGGCACAATCCTCAAATCCCCCGGTTTCACTCCAGAAATGACAAGGTTTGCCTGATGTCCATGGAGAGGTTCAGGTTTTGGGCAAACCCAGAGCTCAGAGGCAATCTCTGTGGGATGAGGACCTTTCCCAAGGAAGGTATGAACAGATATGGAAGAGCTCTTTATAAATCTGGAGAGCTGCTCCCCCACCGCCACCCCCCCGAGTCCACCCCTCAGCCAGCCATGTTCTCCAAAATACCAGTTTCTATTCCCAGCCGCGTGGCTTGGCGGCTATGGATAAACTCATCTGCACCTCGAGAAAGGAGGACAGTTTTGAAGCAAGCGAATGTTCCCCGAGATGTTTTCCGCTGGTGAAACAAAGCTACGGGAAAAGCCAGAGAGCGGCACAGCAGTTTTTGGCTATTGTTTCAGATATTTATACTGGAATACGATCATTATCGCTTCCATCCTGGTTTCTCCTTCTGCTCGCTCCTAAGGGGAACAGCATTAGGATGGCACCGCACTCCACTGCCATAATAATGAACATGTCACTAATTTACCATTTAGACTTCACTGCCTATAAAACAGGAGGAGGAAATGGGCTGCAAGCATCGTAAGGAGTAAACCCTGGTTTGAACACAAATATGCTTGAGAGCTGGGGGCGGGGGGGAAGGAGAAATTAAAGACGAGCGGCTGAGAGCATCTTTCCAGACATCGGGCATTGCGGTGAACGTGCGGGATGGTCCCAGGACCACCAGCTGCAGGAGCAGACCCTCATCCCCCAGAAGATGGCCGGGATGGACGCGGCTGTGATATTTCAGTGCTTGGCAAGCAATTCTTAGAGGTACTCAGACATCGTGTTTCTCCACAAATCTGTCCATTTTTGCTACTAAGGCCCTCTAGTATTTCGGAGGTCCCAATTAAGTAAATTATTGTGGGGAGTATTTAAATCTTAGCCTGTCCTTAAAGCCCTGGTTGAATAGAGATGCCTTCCTATAATTAGACTTTCTCAGAAGATGTGGGTACCCCTGTTAGGGGAGGGGATAGACACATAAGAACCAGGTTTGATGCCAAAGCCAGTTCAGCCCTATCTCCTGATGGGACAGAGGGAGGGAGAGGAAACTCAACCCTCAAGTGTCACTCAGGTCAAGCCTCAAGCTCAGCTCTGGGAGATGTCAAAGAATTGGCTTCAAGTCTCTGTTGCAACTGATATTAAACTGCCTGCGCAAGGAGAAACAATTGCAGGAGAAAAGAGCCGCATCTCTAAACATTCAGCAGCCTCCAGGTTAAGATCCTCACCTGGAAAGTAGGAGACGTGGATTAAAACCGTTGCACTTGACCAAGCAGAGGGCTGAGAAGAGCTCTGCCCGTGGGATTGCTGAAGCCGAGCCCAAGACCCCAACATCCACCCACATTGGGCTCCGCAAGTAGAGCCAGACCCAGCTTTTGAGAGCTGGCCAGCACACCTACCCTCTACCCCACCTTGGAGGTGTGTCCCAAGACAAAATTACCCTCGCGAAACCCTCCAGAATCTTTCCCAAAGCTGCCCCAGAACTTGTCAAATTTCCTCAAGGTTTTCCAGGGATCCCGAATTCACCCGGGCTGTTCGAGCCTAGGAGTGTGAAATCTTATTTTCCAGTTCTTTGCTCAAATTTAATGAACCATCCCCTGCGTAACCTCCCTTGGAGAACATTTTGAAGCCCCGTGTACTTCCCACCCCCCTCCACGGCCAACACAGCCAGCGTCTGGCAAGAGCCCCAGCGTTTATCTTTCCAAACTGGGTTGCAAGTACTCGGTAACGCTACTCAGACGCAAGTTACGCTGGAGCCTTCCTCTAGAGGCAAAGCCACCAAGGGAGGTCAGAAGTACGGCAAGGGCATCTACCCTGCTGCTTCCCGGGGAGGGAATTTCTAGGGAGCCACTGGAGCCCAATCCGAAGATCCTCCAAGAACCTCAACGAATCTGCCCCTAAAATAATGCTCCATTTCCCCCCTAACTACTACTGACTGATTAAATGAACCTCGGCGCAGAGCAGGTCTTTGCTGCTGTTGTTATTTTCTGCGTTGCTGTTTTTTTGGGTAAGATATACTTAGGGAAAACACTAGAGATCTCAATTAAGCAGCTGGGTGACTTATAAATATATATTTATGTTTGAAGCCTAAGTGGCCATTGGCTTCCCTACTGTTTTACTTAGCTAACAAAACAACTCTATCAAAGTAAGTATTATTCCAAAACCCAACTTCCTGCGCAGAATGCTCCCATGTGCTCCATCAGTCTGCTTCTCTGATGAACTACATCGTTTCTTATAAACTGTCCATGGCCCATAAATTTCCAAGCATAAAGGCTATTACTGTGCTGTGCAAATCTGCTGAGAATTTTATCCTTATAACTTCATTTCGTTCGGTGGCAAATGAGTTTGGTAAGAAAGTTAATGTGCAAACTTTTATTTTATTTCCACCACCCCCCTCCCCTTCCTTCCCCTCCCCATCTCCTGCTTTTAGGGTTATTTCGATAAGTAACGCTTAACTTGATTTACTCTTGAGGTGGGCTTTGTTTTGACCCCATTTCACTTGGACCGCCTCTGCCTCAAATTGGCTTTCCTTAACTCAGGGAAAAAAAAAACCAAACCAAAACTTCTCAGTTGTTCCTTTCCCCAAAAGCTTAAAAACAAAATTCACGATAAACGATGGATGGAAACGGAGCTGATTGGGTTTGGGGCCACCTCGTAGGTAAATATTGCAAATCTACGCTGTTTTGTGGTCTGAATGAAAAAGCGCTGCGTATCTTCAGGTATTGGGAGTGATAACTACTTCAAAAACACTTTTTTTTTTCCTCTTTCTGTCCCAAGCTGGTGGGAAACTGAGGATTTGGGGGGGGGGGAGCACGCGGATGAAAACCTCTTGTGAATGTTTGGCTCGTTTTTAGCTCTCACAATTGCCTGTTTACGTTAGGACTCCTGTCGTCACGTGGAGCGGACAGATCTTCAAACAAATCGTAGTCTCCCTGTCCACCAAGGAGAAAAAATGAGGGGATTTCGCCATCGGGTGCAGCACGAGGCTTGTACCTCCCCTTGGCTTAGTTCCAATTTCCATAACAATACAAATTAGACTTGCTCAAGGCCATCGGAGAGGTGGGGGGGTGTTTTTTTTGGGAGGGGGGGGGGATAAAAATAAATAAATAATGGGAATAAGGACGTTTTGATATCTTGATTCTGGAGACTTCTTGACTACCTTGTGCTAATTTCATTATGCTCAATTTAAGGGGCTTTTTTTATTGATAGATACCCCAGGAAATATGACTTGGAAACAGCGTGCTACCTTGGGATATCACCAACCATTTGACATTGGGGAACTAAAACAAAAACAGATGTTTTAGGAAATAAGCAGCTTGAATATATCACTCATAAACCAATTAAAACTTTCTGTAGCAAGTTGACATTTCCCATGAAGCAAGCAATGGGAGTAAACGCAAATCAGTTGGCTGCGAGCTACGGAGCAATTCCCAGCCACAGATTTTATATTATTTTTAAAATTATTTTTTCATTATTTTTTTTTACTGCTTTGAAAATGATGCTTGGGTTTAAAAAAAAAAAAAAAAAAAAAAAAGAGAAAGGTGTGACAAAGAAGCAGTGTCACCTTGTCACTCTCCAACCCAGAATCTGTCTTTTCACCTTCACACTTCTACTCCTTGCTCATTAAGCAAACAGCGAGATAGTCCCGTTATTGTTTCGTCTCTTTAGCAGAGAGTCTTGGGGATTTCAGGTCCAAGTACGCTCCAAATAAAGGCACGAAAATCGTTTCTGTTTGTTTCAGGTATTTAGTTAAAAATAGTTTGTGGGTTCTTGAGAGTAATGGGGGGAAAATGAACAGTTTGGGGGAGTTGTTTTCTTATTTTAAGCTTTTTAAAATTTCACCCTTTATTGCTTTCTTTTTTCCCCCAGAATACTTTTTTTTTTTTTAATTTTATTTTGCAGAGCCAAGCAGAAACCTCTAAGCACATGCTTAACTTTAAGCATTAAAAAGTCAATGGGATTTAAGCATGTGTTTAAAGGCAAACATATGCTTTAGAGCTCTACTGAATAGGAACGGTTTATTGAATCAAGGCTATAGACAGGTTAATAAAATGGGTTAATATATGCAATCTGGAAACAAATATTAAACAACATGTTTCTGGAATATTAGCGTTATAAGCATCGCCTCGTTCTAGCTCAATTCCCTAAATTACTACTGGATTTGTAATGTCCTTGACACTGTCTTTCTCTCATTTCTTGAAGAAATGCAGATTATTGTACCAGATTATAATCAGCTGGCTAACGTACAGCTCAAAGCTTATGATTTTATCCAGAGCAATTCGGAACAATACGATCATACTTCAAAAGGAGTTTATTCACCAAAATTCATTTTCAAAGAAAATCTGCCAAATCTTTTCCGCCGTCACATATCCGTAATTCCCTCTGTATAAATATTCATGCACTGTGAAAAAGATGTAGAAAACACTGTGTTATTTTTCAATATTTACTCTAGAATTAGTTCCACAAAGGTGCTTATTGTATGACAAAAGATAAGAGTTTACACTCTCATCAAAGGTTTCTTTTAAATAGATCATAAAATCCATTGTGAATATTTAAGCCAAGAGTAATAACATGGTGTCATATACTCACACAGTATAATGCAGTAACACTCTGCATTTTGACATCTGCCCAGACAGATGTTTAGAACGAAGTTCCTCAGATTCTTCCTTCTTCTTTTTTTTTTTTTCCTTTTTTTTTTTAAAGTTGCATGGAAAAAAATCTGGGAATCATCTTTTATATCGAAGCTACTTAGTACAATTTAACTGTCAACAGTTTAATTAATTTAAATGTAGACTTACTGTGGAAGCCAACAACTCGCATAAGCCTTCCACAAAAAAACAAAAACAAAACCAAAAAAAAACAGGGGAAAAAAAAAATAAAAGCCTACCAAAATGTAGCCAGCAATATCCTGACCTCAGGAAGGCTATACATTTACAGAATGAGCAAATATCTAAAAATCCCATGATTTACCTGTAGAGCTTTCTGCTGTTATCTCATCATCTTTAGCGCAGACAACCCCCCACACCGGCAGTCAACATACGTTTTCCCGCTGTATTCCTTCAGAAGGACTCCGCTAATTAGCGGTTACTAATTATTTTGCCCATCTCAATGCCGCTGATTAATATCAACACATATATTTACTTTAAGTAGTTGTGGAGCGATTTTTTTTTTTTTTTCTAACTCCACATCTTGTGATTTCTGGGGGTTCCATCCATGTCAAAACGTGCGCGGGACCACATGCCAACTGCCAAATTCGTTGTAATGTAGAACGTGTTTCAGTCATAGTCCTTTAAACAAAGTTAGCCGGATCTTTTTAAGGGCTTGCTGGTTAGTTTATTTATTATGTAGATTTGTCAGGCAACACAGTTAAGTTAATCAGTAACCAATAAAAGATTTAAGTTTGGTGATATAAACTGGTTGATTTACAGCTCACAAAGGTTTTTTGGCTTCTCAACGGGAACTCATGAAAACATGTTGTTACAGTTACTTGGGAAACCGATACCTTTTTATGCCCTGTTAATATATAGGAATTTGAGAGAGGAACCCATTGTTCCCAGGTACCTATACACTATTTTCTTTTTTATATTTTTTTTCTTTTTTTTTTTTTTTTTGCTATGGAAATACGTAGCCGACCCAAAACTTGCTCTGTTTTGAAATCCCTGCGCCGACTCCAAGTTTTGATTTACTGCTGCCATCAGGAGAGTGGGATCACTTTGCGCACGTCCCCGCCTTGTTTATAATTTTTGCAATCATCTTCCACAAAAATCAATCTGACCGCGTTGTTTTAACCGCAAAGGTGCCAGCCAAAGGCTACTCACGGCAGCAACGTTCTTGCATTGCGATTTTCTCCAGCCTGTAAACCCGAAAGAAGAAAATCACAATGTCAAATACAGTTAAAATTGAATATAAACTGTCCTGCTAGTTTTGTTGTTGGTTTTGTTTTGGTTTTTTTTTGATCCTACTGAACGTGTTACCCAACCTTACTTTCGTGGCCGTTCTGGTAAATGTTATGCAAGTTTTTTTCCTGTAACCGTGGTTGGGATCGTGTATATGCTGAGCAGGCGGTTTAGCATCGGCGCAGGCTGGCTGGAATATGCATTGCATTTGATTTTTCCTGAAATTATACTTAATTTCTAAGACCTCTCTGGGTTTTGGGGTCAGGACCAAAACTGGACCACGAGCACCTCTGCCCGTGCATCGCTCAGGCCGTCGGTACCTCACTATCATCAAAAATCTACTATCTATCTTCTGAAAAAACACCTCCCAAGCCGTTTAGACACATGTGAAGTTACGCGTCGGCCCAAAACAGTTGATCAAACTGGTGCTCAGGTTTGTACCAAAAATACCACCTCTGTCCCCCAGCCCCTGCCGAGGTTCCAGGGAGGGGAAGGCGGTGTGGGATCACTTCAGGACTGGCTTCAGCCTACAGACCCGTTAGCGGTGTCACCCGGCTTATGGATTATCAAATAAAATGATGGTCAAGTGTGAATGGCGAGGTTAGAGAGACTCTCTATCAAGGCGTTCTGATGACATCATCATAAACCCAGAGGGCAAAGCTCAGCTAGTTTATGATGTCACCAAAAGGCTTCTCGGGGTTGCTGCCACAGTTCACGGTCATCATTTTCTGTAACGGGAGGTGCAGACGCACCCATATCTCAGCAGCGCTCCAATCCACATCAGCCTTCTTTTCCTAGAATCACAGAATGGTTGAGGTTGGAAGGGACTTTGAAGATCATCTAGTTCCAACCCCTCTGCCGTGGGCATATATAGATTTTTTTTGGCATATATACATAACATATATGTAGTATGTTTATTTTGCATATATATATAAACAAAATTTACATCTATATTTCATATATACATATAATTTTTGTGTGTGTGTATGCAGAGAGCACATCTACAGCCGGTTCACAGCCAGCGCTCAGTGCCAAGGCACGAGCCGGGGATGCAGGGATGGTACCCGGAGCTGGAAGAAGCACAGCGGGAGGTTCAGAGGGTCTGGCCACCTCCCCGGCGAGCTGGAGCCCATACAGGATGGATGCTTGCTCTTTTTATTATTATTATTTTATTATTATTATTATTATTATTTTGCAGAGGTGGCCCAGCTACAAAGGCTTTCCTAACCACTACAATCGCTGAAGCTGGCAGCAGCCACAAGTCATTGATCTCCGGAGGATGCTGCATTCCCTATACAAAGCAACCGTGCAAAGGCTGGTGCCTACCTGACACGGGGCAAAAAAAAAAAAAACAACAAGCAAAAAACTAGAAAATAACAGCCATGGCACAAAACAGGCGGTAAAAAAAGGCTGAAAAACGAAACCTGGGCCCTCGTCCGCTCTGCGGATTTAAAGACGGGGATCCCTCAGCATTCAGCCCCTTCCTGGGGAATGCGGCTCACATTTATTTTAGAGGCAGGCAGGCAGGAAAGCTACATCATCTGGTGGCTTTGGCACCGCCAAAGCAGCACACCACAGCTGGATAGCTGATCTGTGTCTTTCGCCTCGCTGAGAGGCCTACCACATGCTATGAAACGCTTTAATGTCCCCTTAACATGCTGTATAAATAATTTCCGTATCCATTCAGTGGTGCTCACATGTGGTCCTTTGAAAGAGTTAAGTAAAAATTACAGTACCAATATATCTTTGAGATGAAACAATGACATTTATAGGTCATTGTAATCCATGCATTAATTAATTTTATTCCCAGCCTTCCATATGATCCATATGATGCCTCTTCAGTGCTAAATTTGGCCTACAGAGCTGTGTTTTCACACACAAAAAAAAAAAAACAAAAAAACGAAAAAAACCCCAAAGTTTTAAAACTGGACTTGAAGGACGTTTCTTTGTGGCTAAATACTTGAGACAGCTCAGGAAGGGCAGGTAAGTAAAGGCGCCTACCCATAGCAGCCCACAGAGTCTCTTTTTTTGGGGCAAACGAAGAGTGAAAGAGCGCAGCCACCACCACGGAGCCCATCCACGTGTCTTCAGGGGCTGAGAGATGCTCTCCCCCCTCCGCCCCCAGCCCAGTTTCCGCCACCAGGGTTGGGATGCGCCTGTACCCCCTCACCTTTGGGGAAGGCCACAACGTGCCGCGCAGGAAGGCCCGGGCTGAGGATGGGGGAGAGCAGAGCCATGTGCGAGACTTCCCTCCACTCCCCAGGAGGCGGAAAAGCGCCGAGCGGCTGCTGCGGGGGAAAGGCACTGGTGGGATGCAGAGGTTTTTCATGGGGAAGGGAGGGGGAACTAAGTGAAAAAGGTGAAGGATGGAGCCCTTCTTTTTTCCACCTTCCTCCCTCCAGCGTGTTGATAACGCCCATCTCCAGCCACATCCTGCATCCCACATCCTGCATCCTGCATCCCGCATCCCGCATCCCGCATCCCACATCCCGCATCCCGCATCCCACCTCAGCATCAGTGCCCGAGCGCCCTTCTCAGGGACAGTTTGTACGTTTTACAGAGCTCCACAGGGCGAGCACGAAGAGAAGGAGGCCTTTCAGTTGGCAACGATTAAATGTTTCATGATTTAGGGGTTTATTCTATTAGTGATAGGAGAGCCCTGATGTGATAATCGCCAATTAACAGGAAGGCACGCATAAATCCCACCATGCAGCAATGCCAGTAAATCAGTACGTCAGTTTTTCCCTTCGTAAAAGTAGGTTACAAGTCCTACTGCAGAGGGTGTAGGTACTAAGGAGACTTCTGATCTTCTCAGCTCTGCCCCTTCAAAAAACCGTAACAACTTTTTCGCGTGCCTAAAGCACAGTTTCGTAAGCCAAAGGTCATTACTTTTATAAAAACAACAGGAAAGCGGTGAGCCCCATCACATGCCCAGGCACCAGCAGGTCAAACACCACCCTAAAGAAGAGCTTTCAAACCCTTTTATTTTAACAGCGTGAAGTGCATCACCCGGATTTCAGGCTGGAGCGTAGCCAGTGTATAAAACCAGTCTACTTCTTTAGGTGAAAGTCACTCTGTTAATAATAATCCTCATGAAATTCCTCAAATGCTAATGTGTGGATAGAGAGAGAAATGCAGGTAGGGCTTCCTGAAGCAGCACATCGGGAAACGTGATACATAGGGCTGGATCGCTGGAGTGTAGGATGACGGAGAATTGCTGTTAATGAGTCGAAATCCATCACAACCCAACCATTGCATAAATTGCATGGGTTCCTGTCGAACCACGTGAAAAGCATCGGTGGTTTTAGTGAGCACCTTCATGGGACTTTCTACTTTCGGCTCGACAGGAAACAGGCGCAGGGTGCACGCTGCCGCCCCGCCAAATGCTCCATTAATAGCAGGAGAACTGCTCAGTTGGAAAGCCGGTCCCAACATTTTCCACGTGTTTAAAGGTTTTTCTTGCCATTTTTAGAGCATCCATCCAACCCAACACATTTCGTGTTTGGTTTAGT
>NW_009648143.1:128197-131034 GCF_000708025.1 Charadrius vociferus | reverse complement strand
CCTCTATAGACATACTCATGCACAAAGTAATGCCCCAAGCAAGAGAAGGAAAAGTTGGATGCTTTGGAGACTATCTATCTACTTTGCCAAGCTAGAAATACAAAATTCTCAGTTAACACAAACTGGCTCTGAAGCCAATAAAACTGCCCGGATTTAGACCAGTTGAAGTGCACGCCCCAGGGATTTGGAAGAGTGCGGCATGCGATGAGATTGCTGGGCAAGATCTAGACGGCTGATCTAGATACCTCCATTTCATTGAAAAAAATAAATCGGTTGGAAAGCGAGCATCCAAACACTCGCTATGAGCAGGGAGAAACCTCTCTTCTGCTCTCCAACCTGAATGGCCATCCATGCCATGGATGGATGGATGTCTTGCCTTGCTGGGAGAGAAGGAAAGCGGTGGTGTCACTTAAATCAATCAACGAACAATATAATAGTTGAATCATCATTTCCAAAGCAGGAGTTTGACAAAAAACATGCTCTCAAGTGACTACGTCTGGCAGAGGCACTGTCATATTAGGTAAGAAGATAATAACTATCGGCAAAACACAGGGTTAGTCTGTGCTCCGTCTTGGTGTTGGAATTATTGCTTTCTATTTCTACTTTCTTAACAAATTATTCCATTGACACTACAAAGCAAAGGAGGGAGAGTGAAGGATAATACACCAGAGAGCCCCTAGGCTGTTACTTTGGATTATAAGTATCTAATTTCAGTCATTTAAAGCAAATTCAGTTTTGTCAAAGGCTCCAGTCCAACCTATAAAATTCAGGTCCAGTGAGCATGACAGCATGCCTTGGAGGAACAGGGCTCCAAAAGGGAAAACAAACAGCGCCATTCAACTCCTTCAAAGGCCTTTTTTGCATTTAACCATAAAGTTAATACCAACCTTCTTTGATTATGAGTCGTGCGAGGCAGTGAGTAGTTTCATTTACAAGTTGTTTCTTACACTTCTCCTGGTTTTGCGTGGGTTTTTACACCCCCAAGTAGAGAGACATCCATACCTGAGCCTGGCAGAGCAGCCAAGGGTGAGAAAAAGAGGGCAGACGGGTAATAAGAACTCAATTTTTTTGTAAAGGATGCTTAATGTCTTATTGCAATTCCGTGCCGTTCGTACGTGCACGTATCTGTCACCAAGTTCAGCTCTCCTCTGCGCTGAGGCTAAGTCGGGGTTACCCCCTTATTTCAGGGGGCCACTTTAAATTTCCTCTGCTGAATTTCTTTCTGAACAGCAATAAACAGCCATCCATCGGCCCTGGGTAGCAATCAACATACAAATTCCCTGATTTTTAGCTGCAGAAAGCGTAGCCTTGATCGAGTCCCCTTTTATTAAGGATTGCCTTGGAGAGTTTTAATAAATCAGGGATTCCCGTGCTCCGAATTGCACAGTTCACCCTCCCATAAGCTTGTAAGGTCAACCTGTTCCAGAAAGCAAATCTTTCACCGAGTTCCTCTTTGCTCTGGTCTAAGAGGAATTCCCCAAGCCAAAATTTGAAGCGCGGTGTGTCAACCCGGATACGCACGCCGAAAAACCTTGGGCTACACGTTCATTGCTTCTGAAGCTGGGACTTGAGCTGCCTCAAGGGCTTCTCCACCTGGAGAATATGAAGAGCGAGGTCAGAGCCCTTCCCTGGAAAGCTCAGCTCAGCTGGTCTGTGTTGGAGCATTCTTGGTTTTTCCAGGGGAGGAATTATTGCTTATTGACGCTGAGTAATGTGTGCTTACTGCCCGCATAAAACTTAGTTCATTAAGGCAGTTTCAAGAAGTAAAAAGCAAGGAATTGTAGTCTTATTGTTATTATTGTTAATTATTACTATTATTTAATTTTATTATGATTTTTATTATTGCTGAAGGACTTTTCTAAGCCTAAAAACTAAATAGTATTTAATCCTAAGGGCTGGCAAAGAAGGACAAATGGCTCAAGCAACAACTCCTGTGTGCTAAAAGCTCAGACTCCCCTTGCTCAGATGATAACGCGGTGTAGCGATGTGGACTTGAAGAGCTTTGGAGGCCTCCAAAATGGAGCAGATGCATAATGATTTAGACACACAATGAGAATTCCCATGGTTTGATGGCCTAATATATATATATATATATATTTACACTCTCCATCTGCCGAGAGGTTGGGACTTTACAAAGCAGAAGTGGTGGTGGTTTTAATCAAGAACTGCACTAAAAATCATTGATTACCCGCCTCACGATTTGCCTACCTTGGGGCTCGCGCGGCTGAGAGAAGCAAGGCAGGTGGGGCAGGCTGCAGTGATGTCAGGCCATAAAAAGTCCATTTGAAGCAGATTGGGGTCATGTCCACTGCGAGGCTGCAGCCCGCGCCGCCGAGGAGGTGGTTTTACGGCACGTTCCTCCATCTCGCCTGCCTGGCCGGGGCTTTTCTGAGGGACACGTTCGTTAGCGCTGATGGGGTTGCGTCTAGTCCTCTTTGGTCAGAGGTGAGCAGATGCATCGCTTGGCCGGGGACAAGAGCCAAGGACCTTGCCCTGCTCTGATAGAGAAGGTCCTTTGGCTGACTACATGTCTCCTCGCTTAGGTGCTGAGGAAGACCTGCTAAAAATAAAAAAAATTAAAAAAAAAAAAAAGAGGCCTTTCTTACTCTCTCTGTCCTCAGATTCTTCATTTCAGCCCTCATGCCGGGAAAAATATGGGATGCTTCTCCCGAGCACCCAAGAGGTGCTACAAAGATGATTAGGGGATTAGAACATCTCTCATATGAGGAAAGGCTGAGGGACTTGGGTCTCTTTAGTCTAGAGAAAAGACGACTGAGGGAGATCTTATTAATGCTTACAAATACTTAAAGGGAGGGTGCCAGGGGGATGGGAGCAGT
>NW_009648143.1:125821-128095 GCF_000708025.1 Charadrius vociferus | reverse complement strand
GAGCACTGGCACAGGCTGCCCAGAAAGGTGGTGGAGTCTCCCACTCTGGAGACATTCCAAACCCGCCTGGACGCTGTCCTGTGCAACGTGCTGTAGGTGACCCTGCTCTGGCGGGGGGGTTGGACTAGATGATTTCCAGAGGTCCCTTCCAACCCTGACCATTCTGTGGTTCTGTGAAGAGCCCCCAGCTGCAGGGCACTGCCGAGCTGCCCCGGCACACGTGGCTGTGCTTCCCCGTTAGAGCCAAGTGTTCAAGAGTGGTAAATCTCTGTTTTATTCTGTGCCAATTTTCTCTTTTTCCCCAAAAAAAGAGACCAGCTCAAGCTGTAACTGCTCGAGGAGCTGTGCCCCCGGCGTGAGAATCTTTTGCCAAGGAAAAGAGCCGACCCTCCAGCACTTGCATTATATAAACAAGATAAGATGTCCTTCCAGCCCAGTCCTCAGGGCTTGTGGCCGGGGCAGGGGAAGGAAGCTGGGAGGGGAGCCACAGCGCTGTGGTCCCCGCTGGGCTTGGGAACGGGGAGGTGAAAAGGGCTCCTTCTTCCTCCCCAGGACAAAGATCTCCATCTCACGTGTTCCCACCATGAGAACATGGTGAAAAACCAAACGGTCCTTGTTTAGACAACGACTCTCTGCAAAAAGCACATTGCAGAGCCTCAAGCTGCCACCTCCATGGGTCTTGGGGGAACCTTCTTTTGCTCCAAAAGTGAGGCATCGCTATCTGCCGTTTGCTGGTGTAAACAACATGCTTCTTGCTGAACACCCTCCACCTCGGCAGGCTCAGCTCCTGGTGGCTCCTGTCCACACCAGCCACGGAGCTTTGCCTGGCAGAGGGATTTGGTGAAACACCGTAGCACTGTCCTTGGGCAGGCATCAAGTAGGACGTACGTGGCACTGGTAGAAGTGGGTTCTCCTATCATAGGCCTGAACTGCACATTTTGGTCACCCCCTGTCCACGATCCCACAGCTGAGCTAAAGACCACCACCACCAGTTGCCCAAGCTGGTGGCTTGGCACTGGCCAGCTGAGGAGAGGAGATCCCGTACGTCCTCCAGCTGCTGTGGGACAGCGTCCTCCGCTCCATGAGCATGGAGGGTCAGTCACCTCTCAAGCCATGGCTGCCAGGTTCAACAGAGACACAAGACCAGATCCTAAATTGAGTAGACCCCTTACTTTTCACCTTTGGCTCCTACCCTGTCATGGTACTGGTGGGGACACCGATTTGGGAGAAGAGTTGGTCACATTTTGGCAAAAATCCACCAACGAGCACTCATTGCCTATTGAAATGCAAGTCCTGGCTCCGATTCAGTGGCCAAGCGACTCCTCAAGCTCAGCAGAAGGCTAAATCAGGGTCCAAGCCTGGGCTCTGCCTCCTCAGCGTCTCTCTAATCACTGCCAACGAGTGTCGGTGCAAGTTACAAACCCCTAACAAGTCCTAATAAAGAAAACGTTTTGTAAGAGGAGAAGGAGGTTAGCGGGAGGACTAATTTGCCAGGTAGGAGGTTTTACTGCCGTCAGGGAAGATGTTGCTCATCCCCTTCATTAACAAGGCTCGTTGCTAATTCTGCTGTGGGCAAAGGGATTTTAAGATAAGGCCAAAAAAAAACAAAAAAAAAGAGCAATCCAGCCAGGAAAGAGAATTTAGGTGGTGGCTTCCATTTCTGCTGTAGCCTGGGTAGGGCTCACGGCGAGTCTCACTCCCACGCTGGGACCCAAGGGTGTGCGGGAGCTCTGCCAGGTCAGCTTTGTTGCCACACATCCCCCCCAAAAAAAACCCTTTGGGAAGGAGCTGGGGTGGAAACTCTCCACCGAGGGACCATGAGAACAGCATTTGAGGAGAAACCAGGCCTGCTTTTTCATCGCCGGCTTGTTGGCGGTGGCAACGCGAACCCTGGGCCACAAACCCACCTCGACGCATCAGAGGCCAAGAGGGAAAGCCACCGAGCGCCTCCCCAGCAAAGGGGAAACTGAGACACCCCCCCAGGAGATTTGCCCCCCTTTGATGGCAGGCAGCATCGCGCCCACCCCTGGCTCTGCGTCACCCCGAAAACGCCCTCGGAAGCTCAAATCCCGTTGACTCGACTCTCCGCTCAACTTGGGCACGCTGGGGAGGCATTAGGGCACCCTGCAAGAATAAGGTGGCTGCTGTGGGGCTGAGTGATGATTAGCACATCAAAAGGCATTGAAAAGGGAAGGATGCTGTTAATTTACCCTGGTAAAAGACAGTGACAAACTGTGGGGGGTTTTGTCCTTTATCTCCATCCAGGACACCAGG
>NW_009648143.1:120979-124536 GCF_000708025.1 Charadrius vociferus | reverse complement strand
TCCAGCGAGGACACCAGGAGGGGGGGGGGAAGGGGTTTGGTTGTGGGTTTTTTTTGAACACAGGAGGCTTTGCAGGGAGTTTCCCAGGCTTGGGGAAAAAAAAAAACAAACAAACAAACAAACAAAAAACCAACTCTGGCTGAAGTTTGTGTTTCTGATGTTGGGTGAGTTATCCGGAACGGAGTAGTAGCTGACTAAATCCGCCGTGGGTAGGTGCTGGCCGGCAGCGGGCATCACCGCACCTGCCTGTTTGATATCAGCAAAAAGCTGAGCGCGTCGGTGGCAAACTGCTTTTTGTAGCTCTGAAAGGCGCTAGAGCTTCTCCGAGTCCTCTGCTCGGGCCTTACGACCGCTTTCATCCCCCAAAAGTAAGCTTCTGAGATTGCTATCCCCATCTGAGCCTTGTTCTCCTCCACACACACACCCCCACCCCCCCCCCTTGCCATATGTACGTTTGCCCAACCGCCCGCTTTGATCTCTGCGCAACGTGGATGTCGTTCGGGAAAAGTTATTGGGGGAGTCACGGGGCTGGGATCCGCCGTCAGCTCGTCCTCCTCCAGGTAGGCTGAAGAGCCAGCGGCACAAATGCCACTCCAGGGGTTAAACCGGATTAAGCCCTGAAGAGCAAACCCCTTTATTGCTCCGGGGTCTTCAACATCTTCCCCCCCCCGCCCCCTCCCCGGGCTTGCCAGGCCAAGCCGAAACTCAGCTGCTTGGCCTCTGCGTTAAAGAAAGAGTCTGGGAATTCATGTGAAGGGTTAAGCTGTGTATAAACCTCTGCGGTATGGTGGATTTCCAGAAAAAAAAAAAAAAGAAAGAAAAAAAAGAAAAGAAAAGAAAAGCAGGTCCTGTTGCTTAAAAATTTGCTTCTCCAAGCTAGACACAATAACTGGGGAGTGGGAGTGACAACCTCAACCTCCTCTTGACCCGCCAGCTGGTGAATTCCTCATAGGAGGTAGCTATCCTTCCCTCCTGGAGAAGAGAACATCCCCCACCGACCCAAACAGCCCAAACCAGAGCAGAACCAGACCCGAAGTCAGGACTGAGAGGGGCACATTCCTCTCTACCTCTCCAGCGGATGCGACAGTTAACAGAGCGGTTTAAGCCTCCGTCCCTGCTAACTTGAATTGTTCTTTCCACACAAATGCATTTATTTTCTCGAGGCACCAGTCCTGCAAACCACCGTTTGGGTGACTGGTCCGTCGACACATGAGGTTTCACAACTCTACCTTCGCACCTTACAAATTACCATTATGGAAAAGGCACAGTCTGTGACTGAAGTTGCAGCTCCCGCAGCACCTCAATGTCTGTGAGCGCTGCTGAAGCCACAAATCCTAACTTTGCAAATGGTAAATGCGCTGGGTTTGCTTCTGCGAACTCCATCCGAGATAGCAGGAAAAAATATATTTAGATTTATAGTCGCTTGCGTTGAATGTCACGTACAGATAAGGGGGACCTACATCTTCGCAGTCTGGTTCTACCCTTACAAACATGTTGCTAGAAGAAAAAAAAAAAAAAAAAAAACAGCAAAAAACCCTGGCTCCAGTGATTATGCATTACCTAGAAGCTGAAATAGATTGAGTAGACTATAATAAATACATGCCAGAAAAAATATAAAGAATGTGTGGGAATGCCTATACTTTATCTTAGCATTTCTTAGTAAAATAACTTCCTTATGGTGTAATCAAAAATGGAAAGCCAGCACCTAACTAAATTAAGTGCCGCAAACATTAATAATGGTTAAAATTACCGTTCAATTTATTTTTATATTGGATTATCTTCAAAGTTGTAGACTGAGAATTGCTGAAACCTTTTAGGAGTTTGTTGCTCCAATCAGAATACTTCAGAGAAGCAAACATTAGCTTGAATTTTTACATCTAAAAATCCTTAGCGAAAGGAAATAGATGTATTTAAAAAGAAGGAAGGGGGGGGGGGAGAGAAAAAAGAAAAACTTTAAAAGTTCCCCTGATAGTTACAGATGGTTTAATCTTTGGAACCTATTATGTGTTCATTTTCCCTTCAGCATTAATTATACATAATTACCACCACTTTACCCATACCCTTTCAAAAACGAAATCTGTTTACATTTTTCGCATACGTTCTATAAATGCTCGATTTTTAATGCAGTTCTTCGAGAAACGGGGCTCCAATTTACCCTCTGAAGGAGAAGGGGAGCCAGTGCGCGGCAAACCGCTTTTACTCAAGTCCCTTTAATATCGCTTAATTACTTTTAAACTCTGGAAACAATTAGGTTATCACCCTTTGAAGTGCGACAGACAAGTTGTCGTGCTGGGAGGAGAAGGCGCGGGGGCGAAGAGGGGCGGGGGGGCTCTCTCGCCCGCCGCTGGCGGAGCCGGGGGATGCCCGGGAGGTACCCGGGAGGTACCCGGGAGATGATGCCCGGGAGGTGGTAACCGGGAGATGGCACCCGGGAGATACCCGGGAGATGATGCCCGGGAAATGGTACCCGGGAGATGATGCCCGAGAGATGCCCGGGAGGTACCCCGGAGATGATGCCCGGGAGATGGTACCCAGGAGATGATGCCCGGGAGATGCTGCCGGGCCTGCGGGGCAGGGCGGCTGGAGGCCGGGGAAAATTGTAACTCACGTTCGGCTGGAAAGAGAGATTCTGGTTAAGGCTGAGAGCAGCGTTGCTGCTGTAAAAGATTGAAGAGGATTGTTCGCACTTTTCAACCTTATAATTTTACCCTGTGCGCAAACCACGAAATTGTATGTCTCTATCCTCCCTCTTCTTTATTTTTTTTTTTTTTCCTTTTACCCCCTTTCTTTCTCTCTATTTTCTCCCTCTCTCTCCCCCGTCGCAGCTCACTGTCAGGTGTTTTTCTCTTTTTTTTTCTTCCCTCCCCGGCCGTGGAGGGATCAAAGCTCCCCGGAGCAGAAGCGCTGATTGTGGGGCTGACACGGGATCGCCCTTGGCCGGGGGCGAGAGGAGGGGGGACAGCGGGTGCGGGGGCACCCCGGGGCTCTTCCCCGCTCTCAAGGGGCATTTCCCCAAGGGCTTAGCGGGGTTCTTTGTTATTTATCCAGACACACACACTCCCCCCAGCCCCGTGGGGTGGCTTTTTTCCCCCGTTTGTTTCATCTCAGCGTTCCGTCGGCGAGGGACATGATAGCAAAGGGGGGTGGGGGGGGGGGGGCACCCACACCCCACACCCCCCAAGACACCCCCCGACCCCAAACTCTCAAGCAGCTCCTTCATTTGCATGTCATGGTTATAACCTGGTGGAAACCAAGACTGATATTTGTGGTCGGGAGAAGATGACTTTCACCTCTCCGCATCACTCCCTTAAATAAAAAAGAATTGCCCAGCTACGGGCGTAAGCATTTATCTCGAGTTTGCGGTCATTATCTTTATTATATGGCCTCGGCAATAAATAAATCTACTAGTTACTGCCCCACAATAAAACTGTAGTATATGGGACACCTCACTATTACTTTCTTAACAATCTCCTATCTCTTCACCTCTAAATCTTCCCTGTCTGCCCGCCGGCTCTCCCCCTCCGCAGGTGCGGAGCCTCCGCGCCTCCCTCCCCCCA
>NW_009648143.1:118923-120114 GCF_000708025.1 Charadrius vociferus | reverse complement strand
GGGGGGAGGAAAAATAGAAGCTCGCCTAGAAACCTTAGGGTTTTTTTTTTTCCTCTCTTTCAGATGTGTAATCAATCATTCGAGTAGGAGGCAGCAAAATTGTAAAGATTCGATAGATTAAAATGCAAATGAAAGGTAGAAAAAGAAACATTAACGTGGCAATCAAAGATTTAATAATCGTAAATCACGGTGGGGTTTTTTTGTTGCAGCTGCAGTTTGTGTGTTTTTTATGTTTTAATCATGTTCGTTCTATAAATAAATAATTTCTGAAACGAGACTAATTTTTCACTATTTTAACCGTGGGCTATGGCACTAAATATTATTATTATTTTATTTATTTTTTTTTAAAGTATGGAACTCCAGATTGCAAACTATCAGACCAGGAAAAGGGGGGAGGGGGATGAGAAAAAAAAAAAATTGCTAAGTTGGATTAGTTCGCATTTGAAATTTCGAGTGCGATGTCTTGGCGGGTGCCGGCTGAATTGAAATCCTTATAAAGTTTATTTGGAAACGTGAATGTTTATGTAAAAACAGACAACCCGGCGTTTCTTTTACAGGGCTAACGGCAGCGCCAACCCTCATTCCTGGAGGATATTTGGAAAGATAAAATATATATGCGTGTGTATATATAGATATAAGGGAAAGAACAATATCACTTAGGCTGGAAGTGTGTTATTTCCAAAGTAAAGCGTTGCTAAATTTCCAAGGGGAAGGCTGAAGGGGAGGGGAGGGGGGGAATTTTGGGGAAGAGGGAGCTGATAAATGGTGGGGGGGAGCTGATAAATGGTGGTGGGCGGGTGTGAAGGAGCTGGAGGGGCTTTGCTGGTTCCCCCCGGTTTAACGCTGCGCGTTACAGGGAGGTGCCGGGGCCGCCTGGGGTGGTCGGGGCAAAGCTCAGCATCTTTCTGACACGCAGAGATTTTGGTCCCCCAAATCCCGGCTTTTTTTGGGGGGGCGGGCGGGGGGTGTCACACTGCCTCACCCCCTGGGAAAGCGGAGGGGAAAAAAGAATTCTTTTAACTTTTGGGGCGCTGCGCGTGGAGTTCATTTTGGGCGGCGAAGAGGAGAAGGAAAGGAAGGGCGGGGGGGGGAAGGAGTTATAATTAATTCGTCGGTAATCTTTATAGAGTCGGGGGGGGGGGGAAGAAATGGGGGGGAAAGCCCCTCGGCTGGTCAGATTTGGGGGGGGTT
>NW_009648143.1:111359-117097 GCF_000708025.1 Charadrius vociferus | reverse complement strand
GGGGGGCTGAAGCTCAGGTCCCCCCCGTGTCCCCGTCGTCGTCCCCCCCTCCCCTCCCCGTCCCCGGTGGGGTGAAAAGGGGGTATCTAGGAAACAGCCAGCGGCCCCCAAAAAGGCGGAATTTCCAACGTGTAAAAATGTTCTTAACGGAGCCATTGAGAGAGTGCAATAAGGCGTGAGGGGGAACTAATCTCCCCATTTAAATGTTTGTGGCAATTTTATCTAAATGAATTTTAATGCTAAACGGAGGGATAATTCCCTATTTGTAACCCGTTTACTTCTCTTTCCTGCGCCTCTTGAAGCCGCCTAACATCGGGGGCGATGAACAATAACAATAAAAATACTGTCGAGGCATATTCTTCGTTCGGAATGTGTTATAATTACAGCTGATTAAATGTCTCGGGGTGTAATAGCGGGTTTAATTTGAAATCCCCCACCCCACCCCTCCAAAAAAAAATAAAAAATATATATTTTTATGGAAGAAGGTCTGTGCCCCACTTCTCTAAGGGACGCGTGTGCCCTCGCAGGCGAGAGGGCGGTTTGGTTTTGTCTTCTCGAGAAACGTGAAAAAAAAAACCAAGAGTTAAAAAACCCCCCCCAAACTCAAGAGTTAATAACCCCCCCCCAAACTCAAGAGTTAATAACCCCCCCCCAAACTCAAGAGTTAATAACCCCCCCCCAAACTCAAGAGTTAATAACCCCCCCCCAAACTCAAGAGTTAATAACCCCCCCCCAAACTCAAGAGTTAATAACCCCCCCCCAAACTCAAGAGTTAAAAAAAAAAAAAAAGGAAAAAAAGGGGGGGAAAAGAAAACTCAAGAGTTAAAAAAACCCCCCCAAACTCAAGAGTTAATAAAAAAAAAGAAGAAAACTCAAGAGTTAAAAAAAAAAAGAAGAAGAAAATTCAAGAGTTTAAAAAAAAAAGAAAACTCAGGAGTTAGGAAAAAAAAAGAAAACTCACTAGTTAGCCAAAAAAAAAAAGAAAAACCAAGAGTTAGGAAAAAAACCCCTCAAGAGTTAAAAAAAAACCTTCAAGAGGTAGCAAAAACAAAAAAAAAAAGGAGGGGGGGAGGAGATCCAAGCTGTTGGGATAGAGGACCCCCACTTCAGTGGCTTGCGTAATTCGGAAAGGCCCTGCCTGCATCCCTGCCTGCATCCCTGCCTGCGTCCTGCCCAGCCCCACCTGCCCCCTTGCCCTCCCAGGGGGACCCCGGACCGGGGGAAGACATCGCATCCCCGGGATGGGGAGTAGCATCGTTTTGCCTTAATGAAAAGATTTGTGTATTTTTTCCTGCCCCTGGGGGAAATTTTATTTTCCTGTCTCTCTCTCTATATCTCTATCTCGCCGCGATTTGATATGGAGCAAAGGAGAAGGTATCGCAGCCTGCCCAGGCTGTTGGGTGGTATTTAACTCACTGGCCGCGGTGCAGAAAAGTACAGCTGTGGGAGGAAATTGGTTAATGAGGAGAGGAGGGCCTGCGCCAGCCTCCGCGCGCACCGCCACCTTACAAAACACGGCCGGCGTTTTCCCAATTTTCTCTCCCTCCTTCCCGAAAACGGTCGATTCCGGAAAGAAACTTAAGACGGCAGTGGCTGAAGTAATTTAAATTGGGTATTAGAATTGTCATCTGGGGGGTGGGGGGGGTGGTGGTTCATCTTTACGCAGCGCGGCGTTACTTTGGCCTTCTTTAAATACGAAGCCAATACTTAAACGGCGAATTACAGGTACATCCCCAGAGCCAGTTGAATTTTGTAGCCGCTCGGCTCCCGGTTCGGGGATAGAATGGCCACAAATACTGAAGGAGGGGGCATGTGTATTGGGGGGGAGGCAGGAAACAAATTTTGGAAGCAGTGGAGTCACCATGACAAAAAATAATTTGTTTTTATTTTAGATTCAGATTTCATTACTGCACTCAAACTACTACAACTGGGCTTTGAGTTATTATACAATCCAAACTGTTTCAATCAGAAACTCTAAGACTCAGTGTGCAATGATTATTATTAATAATAATTAGCTCCTTGGTTTCTTGATAGAAAAAGGCTATCAACAAGCATTTGTTTTAACCACAACAAAAGTATAATTAGCTTATCCCACTTAGTAAATCTGTTTGCATGCCAACTCATACCAAACTGCTACTTTTACAAAAAATTGCAATAATACAGATCATTTTTCCAGTCCTTTTTGCACAAAATTTATTTACAATGTATACATAAATGCTCCATGATGGGACTACGGGGGAAGAAGAAGGGGAACGGGGGGGGGGAGAAATAAAAAAAATGCACACATGACCGATGTCTCGCCCAGAAAGAAAGTCAACATATTAAAAATAAATCTTCAGTCCACGTTTCGAGCTGCGTAAAACAGGAAGTGATGTACACGGTGGTGGTTGCTGCATGGGGACAAGGATGCTCCGATGTGACAATTAGGCTTCAAATACACTGCCTTTCCGTTTCCATGCTTCCTCCTACCAGTCTCCTTAAGCCACTGCCTGCAACAGCTGATTAATCATTGTTGATGACTGCAGTTTTTCCCATCCTTCCCGATTTACATCTGTTCAGGCCAATTCAAATATGGTGAGTAAATGAATTAGACATGCAAATTCACGCCCCAGGCTAGAAAGAGAGAGAGAGAGAGAGAGAGAGAGAGGGAGAGAGATGGGGAGAAAGGGAGAGAAAGGGAAGAAAGACAGAGAGAGAGAGAGAGAGAGAGAGAGAAGAGGAGGAGAAAGGAGAGAGAGAGTGTGCATGGCTGAAATCCTAGGATAGAAGAAAGATTCTTCTGCCTGACATAGTTATTTTAATGCTCTAAAAATCCTGCAAATAAGCCCTTTCTGTCATTTGCAGGGTAAGTGTAAGGCTTCTTTTTTTTTCTTTTTTTTTTTTTTTCTTTTTTTTCTTTTTTTTCTCTCGAATGTAAGGAGGCTTCTGGAGGAAGTGAAGAGCTATGGAAACAACACACATAGTGTGGAAAAATTTCACATTTTTTTTAAAAAATCTATAAGAAACAACGTAATATGGATAACAGTATAATAGCATTTTACAATATTTCACTCTTTGTTCTCTCAATGTCTTATATAGGTATTTAGCATGTCCCCAGAAGTTGACTTCGGTTGGTGTTTTCCTGCTTTTCAGGGTCCCTGTGAAGACTCGGAACGTCCCTTGGTCCAAAGTTGACGCCAAGAACTCCATAGTCATTGCAGAAAGACAATGTTTGAAATCTACCGTCGCTGCAGACAACGCGGATTATCCCTTAAGCTACTGAGCATGAATGTCCATCACTTGTCCGCTCACTGCCGGCTCGCCGGTATGAAGCATTGTGGGGCTTGATGCTGACATGGGCATTCCAGGGTGGGGTGGTCCTCCATGCATCATCATCGCTGGGTGGTGAGGGTGTCCAGGAATGTAGGTATGCATGGGGGGGCCATGACGCAGCTGAGCGGGATGGGGGGGCATCTGGGGTGGGGTATAGCTTGGCTGTCCCATGTTCATACCCATTGGACTACCCCGAGACACATAATCCCCTGGCATACTTTGCAGCCCTGCGGAGAGAAAGAGGGTGGCGGTGAGTCCAAGCCTACGTACGGCCTCGCAACGATGGCCAACGGGAAGGATCGCCAGGTCAACCAAACAAAACCCAACCCGAGAACATCCTCCCCCCTCCAAATGCAGTTTTGGGTGACAAAACCACTCTTCTGCGATGGAGATGCTTCCGCCCCGCCAGCACGCCGGAGGCAGAGCCGGCCTGCCGACGGCGAACCTCACGCAGGGTTGGTGGCACCATGCCGGGGAAGCCCTCCGGTGGGTTCCATCATCTCCCGTGGCCTTGCTCCAGCTCCCCCCCCCGCCTTGGTCTCCCCGCTTGTGGGAGCGTGCTGGGAACACAAGGCGGGGAAGCAGTAGTTAAGGAAGGAGGAGAGATGGGTTAAGTCGGTGTCGAGGTTTATCAACAGTTATTTATTTAGCTCTGGAGCCCCATCGCTTGGAATCCCTCCCAAATATTCGCGCCCGTCAGACAGACGCTACGCAGCGAGCGCGTACGTCGCTGAACAAAGGCCTCGTACCGAGCCGAAATTGATAGGAGTGCTCAGGACGATTGTTAAATCAAGCCTGCATTTTTAAACGTATTAAAAAAATAATAAATATATATATAATCAATAACAGTTATCAATGAACGCCTTTCCCTCTGCTCACTTCTGCCCGGAAAAAAAAAAAAAAAATCAGCCGCGCGACTCAGTCAACCTTTCAGTGGGTTCAGGAGAACAATGAGGGGGGGGGAGAGAAAAAAAATTGGACCTAAAACAATAAAACCTCCCGCTTTCCGTGGGCCTCTGCCTTCTGCTTGGATTGCTGGAGCTGATGGGAACTGACAGGTGTATTGTTTCGGCGAGCTATAAGCTCCATAATCATCAAGGGTGAAAGGCATACGCTATTGCTAAGTAGGTTCAATTGGCTTTAGTTCTAAGTAAGAGGCGCGCTGTGAATGCGCCGAACACCTTGGAATCAGGTCTCAAGGCTCGAGCAATGAATAGCTGCTTAATCTAGCCTAAAGGAACAGTTTTGAACTAATGAAAATTGCTTATAAAATATACTGTACTCACAGCTCTTTAATCAAAAAAAAAAAAAAAAGAAAAGAAAAGATGATAATATTTTTTGTAATAACCTATTAATTTAATTGGTCACGAAGCATAAAATACATCATTTAAATTTAATTGACCCAGAAACTAAGAAACAATATTTAAATTAACTAAGCTAGAAATTTCCATGATGAGGTAATAAGGCTGTTGCATTCCCAAGCTCGGAGGAATGTTTTCACAGCTAATTGTTCAAACTTGGGGTTTTTGACTCGCGCCCAGAGAAGACGACTACGAAAGGCACTTGGCCTGGGTAACTTCAAACCCCTGCGTTCGTACAGGCAACAAAGATGCTGAAATCACTGCTTCTAACTCCAGAAAGAGAGCGGGAGGAACAGAATCGGGCGCCGTTTCAACACGGTACCGGTGCCTCAGCGTTTCAAACCGCTTTACTCCTTATTTTAAAAAAAAACAAACAAACCCAAACAAACGAAAATTTGTATGATGTATTTTCCCCTATAAAAAGACAAGAGGGGGGAGAAAGGAAAAAAAACCTGGGACAGTTTTTCTAGGCTTTCTTCGCGAGGCCTGCCACTGAAGATTGCATTAATGATCTCTATTTTTGTATACTGAATAAGTCAAATCCATTTGTCACACTGCAAGTGATGGCATACTTAATTTGGATATAGTCAATTAGCCTGGGCTAAGCTCCATAGCCTGCTGCGCACACCTCTATTTTGTATTCTCTCTTTTTCCTTTGCCACACGTAATCCCATTATGACGGACAGACAAAGAGAAATAAACTTGGGGGGAAAATAAAAAAAAAAAATGAAGAAAAAAAAATCAAAATCAAAGTTTCGCCCATCGCCTTCTAGAACGCAACTAAGTGCGGCCGCTGGGGGTTTTTTTTTTGGTTTGTTGTTTGTTTGTTTTTTGTGTGTTTTTTTTTTTTTTTTACCTATGAGAAGTCTCCGTTTGGCTTTTTTTTGGTGTCTCGCAGGTTAGCGGGAGAAATGTAACTCATGCATCAACTGCGGTTAGACAGATTTATGACACTTTGGGGACATGCTCTTTCCTCTCCCTGCGCTGCTGCAGACCGCTTACATTTTGCAAATCAGTCTGTTGCCAAGACGACGGGCTCCCCCACCTCCCCGGCTGCTTCTTGTT
>NW_009648143.1:108700-111285 GCF_000708025.1 Charadrius vociferus | reverse complement strand
TGCGCGCGCGCGCACGCGCACGCGCACGTTTGGGAACTTGGAAAGCTTGAGCTGAACCGGAGGGAGAGAAACCCGAAAGAGCCCAAGGCGTAGGATGGATGGATGGATGGATGGATGGAAAGGAAGGAAGAAGCATGAGGCTATGGGCAGGGAGAACATAGGGAAATGCAAGGAGACAAATATCCCTCGGACAAAGTGAGAACAAAGACCCCGGTTGTACTTACTTCCCCCTGGCTTTGCCATTGGTTACCTAGGTGAAGGTTACATGTAGTGCCACTGCCCCTCCATGCCCATATTCATGCCCATTCCACTCATAGGTCCTAGAGGGAGAGAAAAAAATCCAAGGAGATGCCAGAGAATGAGCAAAGTCAACGGATAGTGCCAAAAAAGCCCCTTTCCAAAACGCAGCAGGGCGGAGGGGCCAGGACGGCTTCGAGTGAGAAGATGCCTGGCTCCCCTCGGCGGCGTTGAAGGCAGGCAGAAGACAGGCGAGGAGAGGCAAGGCAACGGAGAGGACGGCAGAGGTGAGGGCTACCTGCGGCGGGCACGACCGAGGGGGTCCGCACCGGGGGCTTACCTGGCGCTCGGATGCCCATGTGCTGCTGGCCGTCCATCACGAAACCTCCCATGGGCTGCCCGTCGGGGTTATAGGGTGTTCCTTGACTTACTGGAAAAGCGCAGAACATTGCTTTTTAGCCACAGCCAAAAGGGTCACCTCTTCTCACGGCGTCGAGACACAACTTCCCCCCAACTCAAAAGGGTCACCTCTACTCACGGCGTTGAGACACAACTTCCCCCCAACCCAAAAGGGTCACCTCTTCTCACGGCACTGAGACACAACTTCCCCCGCCCCAAACCCAGGGATCGCTATCGATGCCAGCTCTAAAAAGAGGGAAAACCATCTACTGTTGGGATTTAGCGGCCGGGCCAACAAGCCGGCTTGAGTTTTGGCTTGCCAAACCCAGGGACCGCCATCGATGCCGGCTCTAAAAAGAGGGAAAACCATCTACTGTTGGGATTTAGCGGCCGGGCCAACAAGCCGGCTTGAGTTTTGGCTTGCCAAACCCAGGGACCGCCATCGATGCCGGCTCTCAAAAGAGGGAAAACCATCTAGCGTTGGGATTTAGCGTCCGGGCTAACAAGCCGGCTTGAGTTTTGGCTCGATTTGCCGCAGCGAGTTTGGAAATGAAGCGAGCGATGGGCAATCTCGAGCCACGAGGAGCCCCGGCCCCAGCTGCTGCCGCTGCTGACGTCAATGCAAAGACCTGTATAGGAGCCGGATTTTACGGCTGGAACAGTCACACTGAAATGGCAGTGTGTTAAATTACGCCCCCGTGCCTTTCTAAGAGCAGGGACCCGAACGCGTCCCTGCCACGGACCGGAATGGACTGGAAGAGGAAGCGTGGCCCAAAGGCAGCTTGGATTTGGATAGTTGGGCAGCGAGATTCGGAAAACAAAACCATCTGAGAGTCACGGGCTATTCCTCGATGGTAAATACCCACACGGGGCTGCGAGCTGAGACCCCCAGACGGAGCCGGCATGAGAAAACTTCAGGTTTGAGTAAAAAAAAATTGATATATAAAAAAAAATAAATCCATCCCCCCCAAAGTAAAAGCCGAACGCTCAGCGATCCCAAAAGACAGCTACTACAAAGAAGATACAAAAGGACCCTACACAAGTTCCACTACCTGAACTCCGGGTTTTAACCGTACGTTAAAAGCCGGCTTCAGAAGTAAGCTGCCTTGGGTTATTAAAGCACATAAAGCTCTACCTCATTGAACGTCTTTGAACTTTACTGAGTCCCACAAGCGATTCTGACCCCTCTGCCCTTTCGACAGGTAATAAAGTTTACAGCAATTCCACACCAAGCCATGCACCGGGGAGCGGTCACAGGAGCAGAAAGAGCTGGGAAGGAAAACTCAAAACAACTGCTAAAATAAATAACTTTTAAGTCTGGACGTGTACGGCAAGTCCCGTCACGGAGCGGATCATTTTAGTTTTGGGGTTGGTTTTTTGGGTTTTTTTGAATGTTCAATGTCTTTTTTTTTTTTTCTTTTAATTCCTCCCCAAATATTTTAATCACGTTAAAATGATGAGGGTTGTAATGAAACAAAGCTGGGTGTATTTTAATTGTCAATCACTCCCAGCATTCATTTCTCATTTATTTACCAGGTAATGGACCTCCCGGTGAATGGCTTGAGGATGGTTTTCGCCTGCGTGACTTGAATACAGTTACTATTGGGGACTTGCCTGCTCGATTGGACTGGTCTATCATGGGCTGAACTATTCTTCTTCTAGCGTTAATAAACCTGCAAGAAAAAAAAAAAAAAAAAAGGAAGAAAAGAGGAAAGCAAACGGTTATGGAAGAGGGACGACTTCCACCCGTCCCCAAGCCCCCCCCGGCCCCGCCGCGGCGCTCTCCATCGGGCGGCGTGCGGATGCAAATCCTGCAAAACCCTCTAACCCCCCGTGACCTCCCAGAGCACGAGCTCGGGGTTTCCGAGCTGATTTATGTTCGCCTGCTTTTTTACCACAGCCGGACACTTCCATTTCATCTTTTCATAGGGGAATTAGCCGAGTTTTCA
>NW_009648143.1:96149-108636 GCF_000708025.1 Charadrius vociferus | reverse complement strand
CTCAATTCAGAACGGGGCACAAGGAGAAGGAAAAAAAAAACAAACCCAAAAACCCAACGGGTGACGCCGGCGAGATGCTCGTGAGGGCATCTGCTACCTCCCCCTCATTAGTGCCATTTCTGCCTTATGTCCTCCGCCTTCTTTTCTCCAATTTTTTTTTTTTTTATCAAAACCTGCCCCTACCTCTTGCAAACCTAATTCCCTTTTAATGCCCACTATTAAGATAATGAACTGTGATGGCAGAACCCCATCAAATGAGGGAACGTCTGGAGTTTTATCACCGCCAAGTCACACTGCTGGGGACTTCAGAGCCCTGCATTCCTCCCAGCCATTTCTTGGTGGGCTTTTTCACCGCCCCCCCCCCTCCCTCCCTCCCTCCCCTCTCTCTTTATGCAAAGTCTGAGGGGGTCAAGGCGAGGTCATAGCTTTACAGTAATTGAATTTATAATCCTGTTTTCTCCAGCTAGGCCTGACCATTTACAGCAAACATCTTGTTAAACTGTAATTACTGGACTACTGAAAATTCCCCCCCGAACAATGAAAAGCAGATCTTTGGCAATAAAAAAAAAAAAAAAGAAAAAAAGAAAAAAAGAAAGAAAAAAGGTACGGTCCTTTTTAAAAACAGCCATCTGCAACCCTACGTCTTCGGGTTTTTGCAGCTCTTCGCCTCAGTTAGTCTTGCAGTGCTTATTTGGGGAAGGAATATTCAAAATAATTTGGAGGAGAAGAGAAGAAGGAGAGGGATCACAGGTGCCCCGGTCTCCTCTGCGGGCAGTCCTCACGGCGCTGAAATGGGGAGACCCAAAACCAGGGGCTGGGAACCTGTCTGAAGAGCGTTAGAATCATAGAATTGTCTAGGTTGGAAGAGAGCCTTGGGATCATCGAGTCCAACCATTAGAAGAACTTCTCTTGTGGCTTCGCTCATCAGAAAACCCTTTGGAAAACATCTCCATCGAGACTTCATCACGGCAAAGCCTCATAACCAGCCTTCACATTCTTTACGAGAGAGAAAAATAGGAATAAACCCGTGTATGCCTCACTATTTAGTAGGAAAAGAAGAAGCGTGAGCTTGCGTAAAACCACCCCGTGCTTGGGAAACCCAACGGGCAAGTCCCCAAAGGGCTGCTTGGTCCTCATTTGTTGGGGTGGCTGAGCAGGAGCTCTCCCACGGCAGAGAGAAAGCCACCAAGACCTTCCTGCGGGAATCAGCTCTGCCCACCCATTCCCCTACGCTGGCGAGGAGGAGAACGGCAAACCATCACCCCGTGATGGCTGTTTCGCCCTCGTCAAAGACCAGCACTGCGATTTCCCTCTCCTCCTGTCTCCCGTTCTCCAAACTCCCACAAAAATGTAATCAAGACGTTGGGTCCTCCCTAAACCTGCCTCGACAAAACGGGCTCAACGGCACCAATTCTGGGGGCCGATCTGGAAACCTTTCGCCTGAACTAGGTCATGTTTTGCCAGCAACAGTATTGGATCAATTTTTTGTTACACACTTCTCATAAAAAAACCCAACAACCCAAAAACCCGCATCAACTCCAGCAAACGGTGTTGCAAATCAGTTTATCATTATCTTGTACAAACCATGAAAATTAGAATCATGTGAGCAGAAGGTTAGACTAATTCTCCTTTCTCATTATAAGCCCAGGTGTAGCACAAACACCGTGCGAAATAAGCAATTAAAAAAAACCTGCTTTTTTTCCCCCATTAGCTGCCTCCGCTCCATGACCAATTAGAAAATTGTTTAATATCTGTAATCTGCATTTGCAGAAAGCAATTTTCACAGTAACTCAGCACCCTGAGTAAAACACCGCCACAAAACCTCAGCCATTTCTTTCCGCAGCCTCTTGATGCCTTTGCTCCATCCTTCCCCTGCCCCGTTGCCCTGGTCCCGCGGCAGGAGGGGAGCGGGTTTTTGGTAGCCTGGTCACCCAAACCTTCGTTTGCCTTTTTTTTTTTTTTTTTTACCCTAAAGAAACCCTGAGCATCACGAAGGCCTCACGCTCCAACTTCTCTTCCTTCTCCTCCAAACTACAAGCGCTTTTGAATAAGAAGGAAGGGGGAGAGGCTCCATAATAAACCACAGAGGTAGAATTTACCAATAATGATCCACAGGACCTGCCTACGGTAAAACATATTCTCACCTGTCCGCCCCACGCTATCGCTCAGGATATCTGCTTTAAGAACGTTTTACACACAGGTACTTAACAGTTATCTTCTTCCTACGCGTTCGTAGAAGTATTTTCTATAAGTAGCAATTCTGCCAAACAGCCCAGTGTTTGGATGTCTTCGGGGGGGAATTCAGACGCAAGAACATTTTCCTTCTGGGCAAAGTAATAAAATGACATTCTCGCTCCTCCCACCCGAAGTCAAACGGAGGTCAGCTCCCCATCCTTGTATCTGTTTAAATAAACTGGTCCAGCTGTTTGTTTCCAGGATGCCCTTTAACCTTCTGTCCCATCCTCCCTGCCTTTGTAACAGAACGCTTTACTTTGCATTATAGTAGAGTCCAAACCACTATGCATTAAAAAAAAAAAAAAAAAAAGAAGAAAGTATTCGCTTTCAAGTTTCTTCCTGCATCCCAAACCTGGAATTTGCAAGAACGCATCAGATTAAAACTATTAATGTGGCTTGTCTTGAGAAACCACGATGCAGTGCTGTCACCTTTACAAATCACATCTGAGAACCCTTCGCAAGCAAAACTGTGAATTAGCTGTAGCTGCAGAAATACACAGGCACCGGGATAATTACTTCAGAGCCTCTGTTTTTTTTTTTTTTCTTTGATAGAAGGGCCGCAATCACTCCTTGAATTTCCCAAGCAGCCAGGCTGACGTAACACCAGCAAAAATGATGGAACAGAAAAGCTAACCGGAAAAAAAATCTCACTGCCCCTTTTCTCAGATGTTCACATTGACCTATCTCAAGAGAAAGAAACCCTAAATCGCTCTGATTTTTAAAAGTTCAGAGGAATCGGGACCTAAAAAAGATATTTGCACATCAAGTGCTACCGAAATGGAGTATCGTCAAAATATGACTCAGCATAAAACTTAACTTAATGATTAAGACGGTGGCATAACCTCACTTGTCTGAGTAAAGACCCGCCCAGGCTCAAAGACTTGCATGAAGTTATTTTTTCCCATACCAGTGCCCTACACACTGGTACCTGTGCTCCGATGTGGAAGGAGGGGTTTGGTTTGGGATTTCCGCCCCCCTCCCCCCCGAAGAGCAGAATCAATAGCGGCACCAACAACACGAGATCCCCCAGTGTGCAGGTTGTACCCAGTTCCCAGCCCAAGCAGACCTGAGAACTCTACTTTGGGTTGCTTTCTGTCTTTTTCATTTTGTTTTGTTTTTGCAAGGAAGAAGGATGTGGCATGGAAGAAACATTTGAACAGTTGGGCAAACAGAGAAGTTTCAAGTATTTATTATTTTTTTTTGCCAGTTAACTTTTTCTTGCTCTTTTGGATAACTGAGATTGCGCTGTCTGCCATGTCCCAGAAAGCAAGGAAAAAAAAAAACAACCCAAACCATCTATTCCACCTGCATAACCCTAAAGAGGAGGAGGAAACCCTCTTTTCTCCAATTTGCATTTTCTTAGGATGTTTTCTCTTCGGCTTCTTGCCTGGGGGTCTGTCTCCAGAGGTCACCAGTCTCCCCGGTGGGTCCATCACTGGTCCCAGGGGTGAGATGCAGCCCCGGGGACGCAGCAATCCCCCCTCCTCTGACCTTCAGCTTGGCCGCCCTCGCCGTCACGCACCACTTTTGGTTCTTCTCACGCGAGAGGCGGCACGGCTGGTGATGACAAAAGACTTATTTTAGTTGGAAATGGGCTACAATAACAGCAGCCGGAGAGCAAGGATTTTCGGAGGGTCACCGAACCCTCCGAAAGGCAGAGTTCGCTACGGCTCAGGTTACAGCCCGAGTGGCATTTTCCCCACGGATCTGCTCTTTCTCCCTTCCCCTTGTATTTCCCTTCTCTCGAGTGAATAAAACAAGACCTTCCTCCGCTGTGACGGGTTGCCAAAGTCACCTTCGACAGAGTGATTGCGGCGACTTCCAATTTGCGGGCTTTGAGCTAAATTTCCCCAGGCCACCCGCCTGAAAGGAGATGCTGAGACTCAGCGGTATATTGAATTTTTCTCTCCCCTCCCAAACGAGGGAGACTTTCACACCATTACTGACTTTTCCTACTCGGGAGTAGCGGGTTGCTCCCTCTCAAGATCGTCCCAAAGCGCCGCACGCCCAAAAGTCCGCCTATCGCCAGCAGTGCCAAGAAATTCCCCAAAATCTCTCGGCCTCGTCTTCTCCTTGAGCAAACCAGGCGGGAGGAGGTGGAGAAATCCCCACACTACCTGCCAACCCCACCGCTAAAATCTCGCTTGCCCCTCTGAAACAAAAAACCACCGTATCCCTCTTGACAACAAAATCATCTTTTTTTTTTTCCAACAGATGCCAAAGTAACCAGAGCCCTTCAAACGGGCAAATAATTCACTTGTAAAACCAGCCGTGCTCTTTTTGACGTACTGGGATCCTTCATTTATACAGCAGCGAAACAACCACCTCTATTCAGCACTTAATTCCTCAACGCTTAACAGGTTTATCTCTAATAAAAACAATTTAAATGGAAAGTGTGCTATAAACCGGGATTATTACACTTCAGTAACTGCTTTATTCCTTATTTTAACATATTTTCATTTTTTTTCCCTGTGTATTTGTTTTCCAGAGCTTTACAATGGAGTCAGTTAAAGAAAAAAAAAAAAAACAAACCTAGAAATCATTTCACCAAATACTTGCAAATGTTTTTAAAACAGCCTTAAAAATAGCAAGCTCCCTCTGTAATTGTAAACCGAAAAAAAACCCCAACTGCAGACTTTTGAATGGTAATCACATCTCCCCATCCCTAAAATGAGAAATAAATGTTAAAAGAGTGCTTACTGCCGTTATTAGAAAGTTCTGATCCTGAAGTCAGTTAGTGAGCTTAATGACCCGTAACTACCAGTCATTAGCAATCCGTGCTCTCTGTACTCCCTTTATTTGGAGAGAAAAGAGGGGGGGGGGGGGGGAGGGAGGAAGAATAAAAAAAATCCAAGACGCTCAAGAAACTTTGTTCAATTTAAAGTCAAACCTTATGAAGTCATGTTTGGCAACTTTTCTTGGTTTCTCCTCCTCCTCCCCAACCGAAGGCAGTTCAGGACTGCAATACATCATTTACAACGCTAACTAGAGGTAGGGAGGGAAGAGAGCGTGGGGGCTGCTAACCGCCCACTCCGGACACGTAATATCGGAATATCCTCTGAAGGCAGCGAGTCCATCCGTCAGGAGAATGAGGAAGGTCTCCCGAAAGCTCTCCTCTCTTCTCCCTCCCTCTATAGGGACTCTACGTATAGGGCTGGGGGTGTCGCGAGACAATACCGAAGAGCGAACAAATAAAATACTACGCCAAAAACCAGCGCTGAAAAACCACTAATTAGCTGACAAATTTGATGTAAAGCACTAATGAAAGCCATGTGGGGTTCTGCAACTTAGTTTTAAAAATAGCTTCTGACTTCGGGCGTTACTATGTGACCCCACCGACGGATTCGTGGTGCGCGTTTGGAAAAGTTGCTTTCAAGCGGGAGGGCGCGATTGACTCTCTCGCGAGCCAACCCCGCTACCGCAGCGAGCACGGCGACCGCAAAAACGGAAGGCAGGGAGATGGCATCAGGTACACGCTCGCTACATTTTGGCCACCCCAACGTGCCCCGGCTCTATCTTTGGCCACCTCCTGTGCTTGCTCTTCTCTTAAGCCCTGCTTCCCCTCCCGTTCCGTACCACGCCACCTTCTCAAATCGCCGCGGGACGTGCCCTGCCTCCAAAAAAAGCAGACCGGATTTGGTGGAGCGCCCTGCCACCAGCCCCGTGGGACATGGTGACCGCCTCGGGGTGGCAGCCAGCCCGGCAGCGGCTCGTGCTCTCGGGCGCAGAAGGGATGGCTGATGTTTTTCCATCGAGGTGAGGACCCAAAAGCTCTCCCGGCCCTGCTCTTCCCTTGGCCCGAACGTTCTCCTAGCCCCATCTCTGTGTAGGGCTGACGGCCGGTGCCTGCTCAATGGGTCTTTCTAGAAGAAAGCTGGGCAGGAAACACTTTCCCTGTCTTGCAAAATTCTCCCTGTTCCCCAGCAGGATGGAGCTAGAGCCTATTTGTGTTTATTTAGCTAGTTCTGAATGAAAAACAAGGGAGGCACTGGCTAGAGAGGAGCGAAGAGCCAACGTGCCCGGGGCAGGGCTCCCTGGAGACGTTCCTCCCCGTTCTGCCCATCTCCAGCGCCCTCCCACATCCTAGGCGAGCTGCTGTTGGCCTTACTGGTACGCTCTCCTCCTCTCCCGTGCACAAATCCCACTCCATCCTCCAACAAACAAACAAACAAAAAAAAAACAACCAAAAAAAACCCCACCCTCAGCCTCCATGGAAAGCTTCCGGTGAAAATCCAGATCTGGCGTCCCGGCTGATGCCAAGGAGCTGGAGCGTGAGGCCGTGCCGCGTGGTCCGGGCTGCGCCGGGGAGGGCTCGCAGCAACCTCATTCCCTGCCACCGCAATTCCCTTGGGGGCTTGGGAAGGGGGGGTTGGGGAGGTGGGTTGCAAAGCAGATGTAAACTCGCCCTTCGGCAGCCAGATGATGTAAGGGGAAATCTTTACATGGCAAAGCGCCAGCGGAGCTGACCTCCCGGCTCTTCCCTGCTCCCAAATCCCAGCGCAGCTGTACTCCGCTGATCTCCGTGCGCCACAATTAGCCTTTAAGGAATATGGCAAGGATTCGTCTAGTAGAGCGGCGCTGAGGCTGCTCTCTAACTCCCGCCCGGGACAGCGCTGGACCCAACGCAACACTGCAGTTGGGTATGCAACGCGCTACTAGCCAAAAAATTGCCTCCCCGCCAAAACGCTCTCCCTGCCCAAGGACTGATGCCGTGCAGTCGCTTTTCCGCTGCAGATCTGGAGAGCGATTTATCTCACAGGATCACAGAATCATAGAACGGTTTGGGTTGGAAGGGACCTTAAAGACCATCTGGTTCCAACCCCCTGCCCTGGGCAGGGACACCTCCCACCAAGCCCCGTCCAACCTGGCCTTGAATGTTTGTAGGGATGGGGCATCTACCACCTCTCTGGGCAACCTGGGCCAGGGGCTCACTGCCCTCACAGCAAAGAATTTCTTCCCAATATCTAATCTAAATCCCCTCTCTTCCAGTGTAAAACCGTTCCCCCTCATCCTATGGCTCCCCTCCCTGCTCAGGAGTCCCTCCCCAGCTCTCCTGGAGCCCCTTTAGGGACTGGAAGGGGCTCTAAGGTCTCCCCGGAGCCTTCTCTTCTCCAGGCTGACCCACCCCATCTCTCCCAGCCTGTCCTCCCAGCAGAGGGGCTCCAGCCCTTGGAGAATCCTTGTGGCCTCCTTTGAACTCGCTCCAACAGGTCCATGTCCTCTTTATGCTGGGGGCTCCAGAGCTGGACGCAGTACTCCAGGTGGGGTCTCTCCCACCACACAATGTCTTTGCTGGGATAGAGATGTATGTGCTCCAATACGTAGATCATGCCAAAAACCCTGAGACCTCCCAAACGCTCATGGCAGAGGCTGTGCAGGGTCTCCGCAGGCTTTGAGAGCAGCCCAGGCTGCAATGCACATCTCCCAGCTCGGTGTTTTCTCCCAGCTCTGATGGGGGGTCTGAACATCAACTTTCCATCTGAACCTTCAGGAGAGCACGTCTGGACTCCATAACTGTTCCTGGTCTGGTGCACACCATCAGTGCAATCCAGCTGCTTGTCTTCAGCAGATCACTTCTAACCAACAACCCGAGTCCCACTCAGTGGCAGAGATTACACTGGGAATGGGTGAGAACTGATAGCAACCTACGCGCTACTTCTTTGGAAACACTCCTCTCTCTTCCAGCAATGTATTTGTCCTCTGTTGATTCAGTATAACCTCTTATTTAAGGGAGTGCAGTTTGTGAGAGGTGCCCTCATGATCTCCGAGCTTTCTCCTGCCGCCCAAGTGGTCTAAACTCAAGGGTTCCTCCTTTGCGGTCCAAGGCTTTTTCCATACATCAAGTTGGGGGCCTTGTCCAAACAGTTTTCCCCCATTCACTCCTACCTATAATGCATATGGCATGGGAGCTGGAAGCCGTGCCTGGTCCTCCAGCCCAAGGGAAAGCAGAGAGGCTGCTCCCACACCTGGCTGATGGTTTAAGTGTGTTCCTGCTCACTGAAGGTTATGAGAAATGCTCTGTCTGTACCCCTTGGACGGATCTCCGCACCCTCCTCTCATCTCCAGAAGGCCACTTAAGGAGTATGGCGTAACTCCGTCCCCAGGAACCCCAGGAACATCAGCTCCTCCAGCCTGAGGGACAAGCAGAAGTGAACCCGGGGTGACCAAACCAAAAGCCCTGACAAGTGTCTTTGGGGGAAAACACCCCCGGAACCCCCAAAGAGAAAACATAATGAACCTCTATACGGGACCTGTGATTTGTACATGAAATAGACTTTGACATCGCTCCGGTCGATACCCTGAGACATCAGTTTGGGGCGGAGGAGGGATGCTGTGACTCCTGCGGTTGCGTCTTCCCCACCGCTACCGAAACAACAAACACGCGCACGTTGGTGCATTTCGTGTGATGTGGGCACCTGCAAAACCGGTTTGATTTTTCTTTGTTTTTTTTTTTTTTTCTCCCTAATTTCTTTTTCCCAGAAACCACAAAAGATACCGCTCTGAGTCACAGCCAACCTGAAAAACAACCCCATGCTTCTGGATAGACTCCCCCCGCCCCCAAGACATCCTACTTCAAAACATTGTTTTCTAACCACTGCTAATAACCTACTTTGTAATCTACTTTATCTAAACATAATTTCCCATTAAGTGAAGTAATTCATTTTGCTTATAATCCTACTCCTGACGGCGTTTTATTCAGGGCAGGAGAAAAGACATCCTCAGAAAAACAACCGCAAACAAAACACGCGCGGGGAGGTCAGAGGAATGTCAAAGATATAAAGAATTGGTGAGACCGTGAGACACAGAAGGTAGAAACCATCTTTATAAACCAGTTGAGAAGTCGGACATCTCTGGGATAAATCTGGATTAAAAAGGAGCCATTGGCTCTCGCGCTTTATCATTAGCCAAAAAAGCCATGAGGACTACAGTGCCTGGGCGGGAGGGGGGAAATAATAACCCGTGAAACTGTTACATGACCTAGATTTCGTCGAAGAGCTGCGGAAGTAATATTTTTTTCAGCAGCATCTGCTGCCGTTCCTTTTCTTTTTCGGAAGTAAAGCAGAAGGCAGAAGCCTCGTTAGCTCTAACGACGCTGGCGTAGCCATCATCGACACCGAAAGCATTTCAGGGCAAAACCGCCCGTCCTCGCCCTGCGCCTCTGGCCGCCTTTCATTTTTGCAACGAGAAAATGGGTTCCGCCAAGAAGGTGGCAACATTCGCCCCCTTTTTTAATATTTCAGGCTGACTTTTTTTTTTTTTTAAACCACGGAGGTGTTTTTTTGGTTTTGTTTTTTTTTTACGCCGGCGCAGCCCGGAGCGATCGCCCGATGGAAGCGCGAGAGAGGGTCTCTGAGGACACCGTTGGTCACGCGTTGGTGTTTCAGGTCAAAATGGTCGAGCGTCCTACACCGATCTCAGCAACTGTTGACACCAAATAGGTGGAGATCAGGTCTGTGCAAGCCCAAAATACCAGGAAAGGCAAACTATATGTAAACACACTTCAGATAGCTATGACAAGAACAGACCAAAACCTGACTTGTAAAACAATGCCAAACCATTACTCTCCCCTTCTCTCTTTTTTTTTTTAATGTATTGAGGGTGTATCCTATTTATTTATTTATTTATTTATAATATATTGAGGGTATTTTTCCTGACAGAAGCATTTCTGGCCCTAAAGAGAATCCAAGCCCCAAGAACTGTATTTACAGAGGATGGAGCAGAGCCCTTCCCTTGCTCGCAACGCAACAATATGACGGTGCCCTGGATGGGGTTTATTTTTAAAGCCGAACTCTTGGTTTTCAGACAAGGCACACCCAAATCTCAGCTTTTTTTTTTTTTTTTTTAATAAAATGTAACAACCAAAGCCTTCTGCCCCCTACCCTCATCCTGCAGAGCAAAGGCGGCGCAGGAGCGGAGGAAAGAGCAAGTGGCACCGATTCATCTTATCCCCCCGACAGCGCATTCATTACAGAATATTAATGCCCTGCCCAAAAAAAAAAAAAAAGTTTGCAAGGAAAAACCTCCCCCTCCAGAAGAGGAAGGAAGGCCCAAGGGGAAAACCGGATATTTTTTTTTTTTTCGGCTCCCTATTAACTTCTTGAGCGCCGAGCACCTTTTGTTCATCGTGACCATCGGCAGGTGAACCCCGTTTCGTGCCATGCCCCGCTCCGCGGGGGGAATCGACCTTCCTCCCTCTCAAAAAAAAAAGCAGCTGTGTGAATAAAATAACACCAGTTATTTTATTCACCAGTTGTTTTATTTGCTCGATGCTCAGGGCGCCGCTAATTAGTCTGTTGGCTCAGGCGAAGTGATTCCACGTTTGCTCTTGAAAGAAATGGTGTTTCCTCTGCTGGTTTTGGCCAAGCTGAATGCGGGGGCTGTCAGAGCAATGGTTAGGGGAGACATCCTCCCCCGGTGCTCCTGGGCAGGATGACCCCTCTTTTGGGGCAGTTTGGGGCGCGTGGAGACTGCCAAGGCTGGACTGAGCAAGAAACCCAGGATCTATCAGCTCTCCAGGGTGAAAGCCCTTCCTCTGCTCCACCTGAAGTCCTGGAGGTCAAGGGAAGCGTTTCCCCAAAATCCCTCTTTCTCCACCTGCTCCGAGCATCTGCCCCCTCTGGAAAAACACCTGCGTTTCATGCCCAAACTGCACCACTACTCCTTAAACCTGCGCACCAAAACCAAACCCCACTCGTTTAAATCACTGCGCTGGATTTTGAAATGGCTTTGCTGAACTAAAAAAAAAAAAAAAAAACAACCAACCCCCCCCCCAAAAAAAAAACCCAGCCTAAAATCCGGTGATACGACAGTACCTGATGGCTCTAAATTCACAGCTCTTCCCCCTGCAAGCTATTTGCTCAGCTTTTCTAATAATACCTTGGCTGCCTGGCAGCTCTCCAGGGCTGTCTAAGGCACTATGCAAGCTAAACATTTTTTCGTGTGATTTCAATATTTTCTTATGAGTAACTAATACAGGATTTTTACCTAGCGAGTATGCCTGATTGCTGTAATTTAAGAACAGAGAAATCGACTACAGATGTAATATTATTATTACAATTGGCATTCAAGGTGAAAGGCATAACAATTAGCTAAGACTTAGTGAAAACATAAATGTAAAAATCTGCTTGAAAAGCCCCGCACATGGTACGTTTAGAGCAGCTAATTTACCGCACATATTCCAAATTGCTCAAACGGTGTAACAATTCACCCAGCGAGATCCTTTTTTTTAATAGTTTTCTTGGGGGTTTGTGGTTTGTTTTTTTTTGGGGGGGGGGGGGGGGGGATGACTTTCACAGTGGAAACACCTACTATCTTATTTTACTCTGGAATAACAAGCAGTACGTATTCGTTCAACCTGAAACATATATTTTTTCTTATTTCTGTTTTTCCTGCCTTCGTGTGTATTCCCATTAAGAAAACAGTGTTTAAATAACATACGCATATGTATTCTTGAATCGCATAGAGAAGAAAAGTAAATAGTTTCCAAAATCTGATGGTTAAGTTTGTATCTGAAGTTGAGAGGATAATTTGTGAATGTTTTAACATTTACAAGTAAATAAGTACTTGTATTTATTGTATCTGATTACGGAGAAAAGTATTTGTTATGTTCTTACACAGATTCAAATTGCATCTTGACCTTTTCTCGTTTAATCTGTTTACTGCAACAAAAGCAGTAATAGATACATCTGCAAACAAGGAGATATTTTACTCGCCTAGGACTAAAAAACCCCTGTGCGTGACGTGCTCTGCCAAGTGGCAAACCGAAGAGCTTGCCTGTTGATTGTAGCCTGCCATTTGGTAGGCGGCGGGGGCAAAAATCCACCCCTGCGTACAGGACCAGCACCTGCTTTTGCTCTGCTCCCTCCCTGCCGGCCTCCTCCCCCACTTACGCCCTAAAAATAGTGTTGAAGTGGGACTAAAGTGGTGCGCTGGTCATGTGCTGGCCTTTTCCCTCGGGCTGAGTATCACCCTCGGCGAAGGAATTGAGCGAAGATGATGTCTACGCTAAATGCCCAGCCCCGTGAAGGAGCCTTTCCGTCCCCTCCAAGGGGGGCTCAACGCGTGGGAATCACCGGACAACATTATCACTTGGATTTGGGGTGTGCTTCAGATGCGCCAAACCCCAGGCATGTTATGATTAAAAAAAAAAAACACAGTGGGAAAACAGGGGCCTGGGACTGTTTTCCAAAAGGTGGCAGGGCTGAGAGCCACGCAACGGCTCCTCCGTCCCCTGCACCTCTGCGGAGGGGCG
>NW_009648143.1:85596-96036 GCF_000708025.1 Charadrius vociferus | reverse complement strand
CACCTGCCCCATCAGCAGCTGCCCCCACCGATGTCCCTCCATCTGCCCCACCTGCATCTGCCCCCACCTGCATCTGCCCATTAGCATCCCCCATCTGCCCTACCTGCATCCCTCCATCTGCCCCATCAGCATCTGTCCCATCTGCATCCCTCCATCTGCCCCATCAGCTGCTGCCCCCACCGACATCCCTCCATCCGCCCATCACCATCCCCCATCTGCCCTATCTTCATCCTTCCACCTGCCCTATCAGCATCTGTCCCCACCTGCATCCCCCCCATCCGCCCCATCAGCATCCCTCCATCTGCATCCCTCCATCTGCCCCATCAGCATCGTCCCCCATGTCCCCCATCTGCATCTCCCAATCTGCACCCCCCCATCTGCTCCATCCGTAATCCCGCCATCTGCAAGGCGGGTTGGGCATCACCAGCGAGCAGATGGGAAGTACATCCCTGGCAGCGGTGCTCCCCATTTCATCTCTGGGTGCTGGGGAGCAATGCCCCATCAGAAAGGCAAAATCCCCCCGTCCCCGCCGTCCCACGGCACAGCGCTTCATCCCCCGCCCCACGCGAGTACCGCAGCAAAGCTCAGCCGCTACGCACACCCACGAGCAAAGGAACGGAGGGAGGAGAAAATTTCCCGTGGAGGGGAGCGGTGATGGGGCTAAAAGGGTAATAAAGTATTTCTGGGTGTCTACCGCCCTGAGCTGGCTCTGCTACAGACAGCAAAGGTGGTCTGGTAGTCCTATCGCAAACCCATCTCAGATTTTTCAAACTTATCTTCAGTCTGGTCCTGGAGCATTTTTCAAATTTCTTCCTTCCAAAGTTTTCGCCAAATTAACTTCAGCTGTCTCCAAGAATGAGACCAGGGAAATTTACATTATTTGATCGTTTTTTCCAGTGTGTTTGGTTGGGATTTGGTCTTTTTTTTTTTTTTTTGTCTTTTTTTTTTTCTTGCAAGCCTAGGAAATCATACACAAAATTGACATTTAAAGAAGCCAGGGTCATAAACCCAAGAACTCGAGAGTTAGGAAACTGTATTACTAGAGCTGCTTGCACCCTATTCTTTAATCTCTTTTATATGGAAACAGTTCAGTTACCAGCTCACAGTACAATTTTTAATAGCGCCCAATGCCTCAACCACCCCAATGACGATGAGGATTGTTACAAGAACAAGCCAGGGCACTATAAAGTAGAAAAATTGATTTCTCCAGGAAATAAACTTTGTCAAAATTGAACAAATAAGGCAGGCAATGGCAAGAAACGCAAAGCCGTCCTGGCTGAAGCAGCCGAACGTTGCACTGGAGAAGAAGATGCAGATCTGCTGCTGCCTTGGAGTGCTCGGGAGCTACCGAGTAAATCATCAAACCCAAACTTTTCACCAGCAGTTACTGAGTTCTCGCCTCTCTCCTCCATACCCGACACTGCAGGGTGGCAATGGAAGACGCCAAGGCACTCAAAACTTGGAGTTTCCACCGAAACTTGGGAGTTTGGGTGGTTGTGGGACCTTAAACGTGGGTAACTTTGAGTCACCAACCTAAAACCGGTGGCTGTGCTGGACCTCCCTGCCTCTCGCTTCTTCACCTAGGAGTGGGGACAACACTGTTCTCTCTCTTGGCAGAAAAACATCATGCAGACCCACAACCTTTTACGCAGATATAGGCAAGCGGAGGTCAGGGGAGAACTTGGGTGTTAGAGCACTAAACACCATAGGAAAGCCCAGCAGTAATTATTAATTCCATTTTCAAGCACGGTTTGAATACAGCTCAGCAAACGAAGCGCTGAAGAATGAGGGTAAGATAAAATATTGACTAGCTGCTCCATCATTGTCTGGTCTGTGCCCTAGATAGCGCAAGGGTATTTTATTATAATAACAAAAAAAAAAAAAAAAAAAAAAAAGGCAGAATGGAAATACCTACTAAAAGGCTGAAGCTTTAAGGATCCGAATTTTCAAACTTATTTTTGAAGGTCATTTTAATGCAGTTGTACACAACTCTATTTAGAGGGATCGTCGCATATAGACATGCACATATAGAGAGGTTTACAGGTGCGTTATTCTACAAATACACAGACATTTATCTGTGTAGACCGAGACTTTCCCGAAACAGAAACAAGCATCTGACACCTAACACAGCCCTTGATGAGAACTGCTCGCTCTTCTCCGTAGAGTACCGCCAGTAATTATTTACCGTTAGTTCTTAACGGGAAGAGATTCAGCTGGGATGTAGCAAACAAGCAAACCGTATAGATTGTTCGATACAGCCCGTCTGACTCTCCCCAGAGTTAAGAAGCCATTGGATCACACCTCCTGGATACTTCAATCACAGTTTTTATCACTGGGGAAAAGCACTTTATTAACCTGGACTTGGTCAGGACCCTTCAGGACCCTTCCACCATATAGGCAACGCTCTCAAGATCACACAAGTGCCCCTTCTAGCTTCCTTCCAACCCTCAACTGCTACGGGGTTGAATGACTAAGAGGATGGAGACTTGAAGGGTTCGACGACATCCTGAACTCTGCTACCTTCCTACCTGCCACGGGTTCCCTCTTCCCACCATGGAAACATCCCACCATAGCAAAAAGATGGTCGTAAAAGGCAACGCTGCTGATTCGCAAGCAAAATCGTTGCGTGTTGGTGGGGGGAAAAAAAAATAATCCTCCCCGTGGATTATTTCATTACTTAAAAAAAAAAATAATGAAACAACCCAAGGAAAAGGGTCAAGTTAAAACTGTGGTATTTTGGAGGACATGTGCCCTACCACTGCTACGTTTTCTGGCACGTCTCACTTCATCACCCCGTTCCTGTGACTCCTCCATCATCAATAGGAGTTGTGTGTGTCAACCCGGGGAGCTCGAACACCGGGCAGCCCCTCTGTGAAAAGCACCATTTTTTTCCCCGTTACGGCAGCGAACCGAAATATGCAACTCGCACGTCCTGCGAAGGCATTCAAAATATGACAAAAAAAAAAAAAAAAATTGTTCAAATGCTTTCAATCTGCGGAAAACAAATGCTCTCTTCACTGACTGCTCTGTGGCAAACTTCTAATTCCATCCAGAAAATCCAGCATTCCCAGTCTGGGCTAACGACCATGCTACCAGACATGAGTTTATGTTTTTCATGCACATTTCATGTATTCCCACACGCTGTGTTGCTGCCAATAATTTATGACTGATCTGCACCCAGCCTGCCCTTCAGCATTTTATTTAATCTCTGCAACAGTGATTTACAATGACTCATCATTAATACAAAAATGTACATGTGTGTTAACAAGTTGGGAAGAATCTAAGGAGGAAAGGCGAAATTTTTTCGCGAGTCGTGGCTGAATGACTTATGAGCCCGCCGAAAAAAATAAAGGCAAAGCTACCCAGGAACGATACCTCAGCTCTTCCCTGCAGCAAAATATTTAGGCAAGAAGAGAAAAGGGATTCAACAAAAGGTTGGGAAAGGGTTGGCCCCGTACCACCCCCCCTCCCAGGATTCGGGAGGGGATGGAGCAGCTCGTCGGTCATCCCGTGGCTGGATGTTTCGGAAGGATTCCTGCCTCCTCCTCCTTCTCCTTCCTCAGCACCCCTTACAAAAAGCAGGGGCCGAATTACCCTATTTTGGCATCTCTGCCCACCAGCTGGGCTTTAAGAAAGCCCTGACAGGCTCTCTAGTCTTAAATCTCCGTGGGGTTGGGGAGGGAAGGGGAATCATCTCAATAATTTATACAATTGTAACACTACGGCAGAATTACCCAACTAGCTCAAGCAGAGGAAGCCTGCCCTACATCCACAAGATTTCAGTTATAATGTCTTTTGACCTACTTTTTTTTCCTTTCTTTTTTTTTTTTTCTTGCGCGTAAGGAACTTAGAAAAACACATCTCCCACCAAGCCAAAGTAAAAAAACCCTCAAAAACCCCACCTGAAGTACTGCATCCAGCTCTGGAGCCCCCAACATAGGAAAGATGTGGACCTGTTGGAGCAGGTCCAGAGGAGGACACGAAGATGCTGGGAGGGCTGGAGCCCCTCTGCTGGGAGGACAGGCTGGGAGAGTTGGGGTTGTTCAGCCTCGAGAAGAGAAGGCTCCGGGGAGACCTTAGAGCCCCTTCCAGTGCCTAAAGGGGCTCCAGGAAAGCTGGGGAGGGACTCCTGATCAGGGAATGGAGCCACAGGATGAGGGGGAACGGTTTTAAACTGAAAGAGGGGAGATTTAGATTAGATATTGGGAAGAAATTCTTTCCTGTGAGGGTGGTGAGCCCCTGGGGCAGGTTGCCCAGAGAAGCTGTGGCTGCCCCATCCCTGGAGGTGTCCAAGGCCAGGTTGGACGGGGCTTGGAGCAACCTGGGCTGGTGGGAGGTGTCCCTGCCCATGGCAGGGGGGTGGAACTGGATGGTCTTCAAGATCCCTTCCAACCCCAACCATTCTATGATTCTATAAATCCGAGGCCAGATGAGTACTGAAAAACACCCCAGAAAGTCACTCGAGAGAAATCCCACCAGCTTTAGTTCAAAGCATCCCACGTTCATCATCTCGAAAAAGTTCTTTGATGGACCATCCTACACAGCCACAGTCGCCCACGCCGAATCCTACGCTCCCAGACCCCTCCAAAGCAGCACACCCGCTCGCTCTACCCATGGTTAGATAAGACCCCTGACGCACATCTCACAGCTTCTCAACTGGCCAAAGCGCCTTATCATTAAACTGAAGGACACCCATACAATTCAGGGTATCGCCTGGGTGAAGGTTGGAGAACGTAAGGCTGAAGCAAACCCTAATTTTTCCTGGCTGAGCCAAAATACCGCAGGTTGCGTTTCCTCAGAACACGTATTTTACATTTAGCGCCTCTTATTCCTCCGTTTTAAAGTTAAGTATCTTGGAAGCATACTTCACATACGCTAAGTATTCGGCATTTTCCTTTATTCAGTGTCTTAAAGGGCTTCAAAAAATTGATCTCCCAGGGCTGCTGGGGGGTCACAGAAATTGATAACCCTGACAAGCTATGCTTATGTGAGCCCGCCTGCGTCTCCCAGATAGTGCACTTTGTAAATTAATCCTCCAAAGGCAAATATATTGTAAGTAGCTTGTTATCTCTAAAGTACTAAATTGAAGAATACACGGGATTATATTGACAGAAATTACATTTTCTGTAATGGGGTTTAATATATCTGAAATCTCTCCCATAGGCTCCTACTCTCTCTAAGAGAGGAGGGTTTGTTAATGTAGGTGCAATGGGCATCAAGACCAAATTTATTCACTAAAATGGATTAGGCCATGTAATCAGAGCTTCAGTAATATTAATCTCTGACACTTATCGAACGGAAAAAAAAATAAAATACTTTTGTCTGCAAACTGGCATTCCTCCCTCCCTTTTCCCCAGCAGGCTCCCTGTTTGCCTTGGCCATTTTCTGGGTATTACTTCAAAGAGGATAAGGTTTCCCATCATAAACACTAATCGAAAAATATTAGGACAATTAATTAGATACACTTAGTTTTACAAGGTATTAGATTGCAATACACTTCAAATATGACACTCGTTCTGGGATAGCGGGAGAAACCTGCATTTGGATGCAGTAACAAAAGGTAATAAATCAAACTTTTTTTTTTTAAGGGTTCGCTCGTATTTTCATACTTAAATCACAAGTAATTTTCACTGGTTGCCTTCACCACGTCCCGGACAGTTAGCAATCCACTGCAGAGACAGCACGGATCCTGATTTCCTTCAAATAAATCCAGAGCTACACCAGAGCAGGGGCTCCAGCAACCCTTCGCTGGAATAAATAAATAAAATTGCTCCGCACCGTACTTCGGCGGCAAAAAACCAGCCTGCCCTCAAAAGTTTATTCAAACTTTCAAAACCCGGACTTTTAAAACAAACCGGTAAAGAGACAGAAGGATGTCAGTCAAAAAAGAAAACCCCCGCTAACAACATTAAAAAAAAAAAGCAAGCGTGACAGCAGCCCAAAATAACATTACGCTCTGCAGAAACGGAGCCAATCGCCCCCTTTTTTCACTCGACATCTCAACCTGTTCCATGACCAAAGTTCTCAACGTGGATGTGGCTTCTTATTGAAGACGACACATCCTCAGCCAGAAGGAGGACCGGTACCCAAAAGCGAACGCACCGCTACCTGCCCGAGCCACGGGAAAATAAATAGGGCTCCTTTTCTGCCGTAGCAAACCTCCTCATTCCCATAATTGAAACCACTCGCCCGGCTAGATGCCTTTCGCGTCGATAAACTGCCGAGAGGGGGGAGCGGAACAAAAAAGCAAGGTGTGTCCTCAAAAACGCAAAGCGTGAGGCGGAGGGTGCCGGCGGCCGTATAGAAACGCGAAGGAAAATTACTTACCAATTGTTCACTTGAAGTATAGTGAGCCCCGTGTCTTGTGCCAACTGCTTTTTCTGTTCTTCTGAAGGGTAAGGGTGCTACAAGACACCAAAAGAAATACATACGTTGAAAACAATGCTCTTTTGTGGGGCGTATTTTTTATTTTAAATTAAAAAAAACCCAAAGAAAAACGCGCGCGCGCACGCGCACACACAAAACCAAACCCAAATCAAAAAAAAAAGAAGCGTGACATCTATTATCGAAAGGTGAAAATACTGAGGTGTGTCACTCTTTTATAATTATTAATGGGCTACTACATCACTTAATTAATGGTGGTAAGAGACAAGCCAATTATAAAGATTAGTGAAGTGGAGAAATAACTGCTTAGGATACTGGCAGTACCTCGATACTCCAGAAGGATATTTGTTGCATTAGCCGAAAGTTTTTGCACTTGTCTGAAGTGACCGATTAGAGTCAAATCACAGCTTTCCTTTTCTTTTTTTTGCCCCCCTTTGTATTTCACGGAACAATTAATGAACGTGATAAAGCGCTCCTCTGTCCAACTAAACCGCGCCGATGTTTTCTGAGATAGCGAAGACAAACCTTGCCCGCGCCCCAAAATAATTTGCAAATAAGATCAGCATCCTGAACGTAAACAAACGCCCGGGTTTTTGAACACAGGCCAACGCGAGGTCAACGATCAGCACATTTTTGCCTGACATTAACATAGCTGTGCTGCACTAATCCTAAGAGACAGAAAATAAATACTGGTTTAATTGAAGATAATGTTAAAATTCAATCACAAGCGAAGTTTCTTGTGAGAACTTGATTGCTTTCTCAGAAAATTCGCTTCTGCGTGAATACAGACTGCTTCATAAATCCACGCAGCGAAAACCGCATTCCAAGTTTAAAATTTAGAAATAATTGCTCCTGTCCTTTCCCTCCGTGTAAAAACGTCACTGTCCCAAAAGGAAACGGCCAAACATTGCGGACGTAACAATTCCCAAGAAAAAACCCGTTTTGAGGATCCGGCTTGGCTCCTAACCCAGAAAACCCAAATCCCAGTTATACATCAGATACAGGCCCGGTCTGCTGCAAAGTACTTAATCACATTCCAATAAAGATAATTCGCTATAAGTGGTTAGTCCTACCCCAACATCCCATTTAGCAGCTGGTCGTCACAAAATATTTGCTGTTATACACACATCCCTTCTTTTTTTTTTTTGTTCCCCCCCGCCCCCCATATTCTTCGGATGTATTCGGCGTAGTATTACACAAGATGTAAACCGAAACCTTGTAAAGCGTAAGAATTTAAAACCTCGTAAAATTCTGCAATCTTATTGGTACCGTAACTATTTAGCAGATTTTATATACTCTTGTAAACAGCATAATCTGACATCTAATGGCTGTGCTCCACGCCTGCCTCACCGCCCTTTACCAAATAGGAATTTTCGTTGCAACTGCGGCAACTTGCCTTCGCCCAACGTGCCCCGTTTCAAAACCCACCGCCGCGGCCATCAGCTCCAAAAGATACAGGTTTCCCCCCCAAAAAAATGAAGGGGAAACTTCCCTTTTCTTTGAAAAACACTGTTGCTCGATGGTACGCCCGCAGATAACCTGCACACCTGTAAACATCCCCGTGTATTTTCTGCACATACCTGGAACTGCTCCAGAATTACAAAGTGGGAGACACTGGGAAGGGGATTTTACTTCTTTATTTATGGGGAAATTGCATTTTACCCATGCAAAAATATAGCATGAGTTTTATAGTCCGCCTTAGATAGATGTTCGTCCACAACAAAGTCGTACTTGACTTACGTCCATCGATGTGAACGCAACATTTTGCTTCTCTTCAAAAAAAAACCCCACACCCTACAGAGATGATTTGCAACATTTTCATCTTTATGGCTTGCTTCCCATTTCATTACTTTTTGCCATCAAGCGAGGACAAAATTCTCCTTTTTTTTTTTTTTCTTCTTATTTCGCTTTGCCACCTTACATGTGATCTAATTTTAAGTAATTGAACAAACTGTGTCTAATTTCATGCAGCAAGCAATAATTACTAGACAGCCTCTAGCTATTGGAATTGAGAACTCTGTCTCCATTAAGCAATTTTCAATTGTTCTGGACTTTTTTCCAAACAGACAAGACTGGATAAAATTAGCCATCAGAATAATACAGTCACTGTAGAAATAATTGCTTTAAAAGTCCCAAACCCCAAATTCCTCAAATTGTGGTATGTTTAAGGTCATCTGATTAGATTTTTGTGGGTTTTTTTTTCACAGCCTCGCACAGCATAAACTTTTAATTTCGTGATAAATCTATAATTGCCGTCATCACATGACAGCCGGGACTTCACGTAGCTAATCCCTCTTAGCCAAAGGTTCACAACGCGGCAGGCTTTTTAGCTACGACTCGGTACGGTTTAAAAGAATCTGCTGGGCATCCTTGTTATATAAAGCTTTCCGCGGCTCGTAGGAGTTGTTCCTTTGTAGGCTAAGGAAAAAAAAAATATACCAAAAAATAAAAAATAAAAATGACTTCACAAGGAATCAGCATGCCACAGGGAGAAAGGGGGAAACCCCGGGAACTGGCATTTTATGAAGAAATTCAGGCGGAACTGGGGCTCTCGGTCTTCCTTTCACCCACGCGAGAAGGAAAGGTGCCTTCCAAAAGCTTTCCAGTGGTTGTTGGGTAAAGGCACTTGCACAGAGATATGTGTGTATATATATATTTGCATATATATCTGTGTTATATTTGCGTGTACACGTATAAAATATATTAAAATATACATTAAATGTATATATATCTCCATCCTAGTCTAATGGTTTAGTATTAGGTCGTCCTGTGAAGAGCAGGGAGTTGGACTTGATGATCCTTATGGATCCTTTCCAACTCGACATATTCCATGAAATACATAAATACACAGGTATCTAGAGAGAGATATATATAAATATATCTATGGAAGTGTGTGTCGAAAAACACCGCGCTGACTCCAGTCGGCGGGTCCACCTATCACTCTTCATCACTTTGGGATATCAAAGCAAATCGTACCACTGTTCAATAAACAGTGACTTGAGACCTTCACTTTGTTGTGTACATTAGCTCCTACCATTATCTCTTAAAAGCTTAATTATTTGCAAACAATTGATCAAGATGGGAACCGGAGAAAAGAGACGCCGGACCACCAGGAGAGCTGCGATGCATTAGGAGAGCAAACAGAATTACCTTTAGGTCTTATAATCAGAATTAACGATTGGGACCGTACGCGGGGCAGCGCGAGAAGCTGTAACGCTCTTGCTGGAGTGTTTTCCATTTGATCTGCATTAACACCTCGAGTGAAAGCCATAAAACGGTGATTACAGATGGGAAGGCTGACCCTCCTTCCCAGAACCAGCCCGGCTTGTGGATACTGGAAGACTGCAGACAGGTTTTCTTGCCAAAGCCAGAGGAAAAAGGCAAATCCAAGGCGGGGCAAGAAAAAATAAATAGGAAGCAGGCAGGTTTAAAAAAAAAAAAAAAAGGCATTTGAAAGAATAAGGTGGAGAACAGATAAGGACTCCGAAATTTGGCTGCGGTATTTTCCAATCGCGCCCGCTGCTGCTGCAGCACTACAGAACAGCATCCCCCGAACGGTACGAGCCCTAGTGCTTTTTCCCTTCCCATAAATCGAGAGCTGAAATGCGGATTGTTTGGCACCATTAATGTGTTTTTGAGGCTCTGTGGTATTACTTTTAATAATGACTTCGTACCGAAAGCGATTGCTTAATAACACCATCAAAGGCTGCATGCAAATGAAAATTATCCCTGGGGGATTTGCCCAGGGTAATAGGAACAGTTAAGGAACATTTGAAAAGGTAAAAATAACTATGCAAAATATGAGTCAGAGACGTCGTTTTAGCAGTAACAAAGAAATCAAAGTGACAGAGAGAAAAATGTAACTTTCCATCATATTCTCTCGTCACTGTTTTATGAATGGTATTTAGAGAGCAGCAGTCTTAATAAAAGCCCTTTTTTTTTTAATGCAGCCGAGATCATTTTTAGCAAAACAAACAGTAAGACTGGTTTTTTTATTATTATTATTTATTTTTGTTTTATTTTACCACCTTTGACTACAGCCGGTGGGTAAAGCCT
>NW_009648143.1:84165-84939 GCF_000708025.1 Charadrius vociferus | reverse complement strand
TTAAAGCCCGCGGTTCGGCCCTCCAGCGAGAAGCCGCACGTCGGTTTTACGCCAAACTCCACGTCCTTGCTTTTCCCAAACTCGGCCAGGATTAGCCAAGGCGGCGGTGCGGCCGCTCGGCTCTCTCCCCTCGCCCTACCTCCTCCTGCTTTGCATTTGAGCTGTTTACATTAGCGACCAAGTTGATTTACGAGAAATTATTATTATTATTACTGTTTAAAATATCCATAATGCTTCCCTATTGTCTCTCGGCTTTATGAATTAGTTTTGCTGCTGCGGTGAATTTTGGGTGTCCCCTGACTGCATATTATCAAAGGGACACTTTGTGCCTACCATTTGCATCACAAAAGCAGTGCATGGGGCAGTGGAAGAACAGCGCTTGAATTTATAGCAGTCGAGTGCAGCCTCCCACATGCTGGTCGGGGTCACCCCCCCCCAAAAAAAAGAATAACCGGGGCTTCCTGCATTCCGAAAAGTAGCCAAAAAAACAAAACCCAAAAAACCCAGTCGGATCGCTTTTCGTAAAGCCACGAAATTGCGACCCGCTTTCTTCCTCGGCCGCCGGCGTATTCGGAGGGAGCGATAAAGAGGAGGCGTCGCATCCCCTCGCCGGTTCTGCAGGCTGCGGGAATCGGTCCAGAGACCATCCCACCGACCCGCTTGATATTACGGCGAGGCTGTAAAAAGTCGCCAAGTTGAGGTGAGCCGCTAGGGAAGGCAGAGGGAGTGGGGAAAAAAAAAAAAAAAAAAAAAAAAAAAAAAAAAAAAAAAAAC
>NW_009648143.1:78914-84004 GCF_000708025.1 Charadrius vociferus | reverse complement strand
TTGGTCGCAGATCGGAGAGTCAGCCCGATAATGCTGTTGAAGTGCGAGCTGGCTTTGGCATTTAAAACTCCTCGGCGCTTTCGCAGCGCGGCGAGAGAACGCGGTCCATACGACACGGTCACGCCGCGGACAACGCCAAGCCTTTTCCTCCTTCGAAAGAAAACATTTCCTCAACTTATTAGAATAGTTTAACATCCCCGCAGTAAGGTGTGGTGGTTGGGTTTGTGGGTTTGTTTTTTTTTTCCTAGCACTCCTCTTAATAAATCCTGGTGCTGGCCGAGTTATTGAACCGGCAGCCAGAGGCGTGCCGTGCTCCGTCTCCTCAAGTTAAAAACGTGCCCAAATAGGCGAGGTGACGTGATGCTACGGCGAAGCCGCCGCGCTCCCGCCCCGCTTCTGGCCTCGGCCAAATCCCGGGGAGATGGGGCTCGGCGACGCTGCCCATCGCCTCCCTTACGAAAAGGTTTTTTGCAGGCTGCCAAAAAAAAGAAAAGGTGAGGGAAGGAGGCAGAATCCCACTCCCCTAAGGCAAACGCGGGGTGTTAAGCGCAGAGCCGATACCCTGGAAAGTTTTAACACCCCCCCCAAAACACGTGGTTCCCTGAGCAACCTGATCAAACCGGGGGTGGCTGTGGTTTTGCAGGAGATGTATGTGCAGGGGGTTCATGAGAGGGGGAAAGAGGCAACAGCGATGCTTTTTAATGAAGGAGTTCTGCCAGGGGGGTTGAAAAACCACCCCCTCTGTGCTTCTCTTTTTTTTGGCCAATAGGCTTCATGCATAACAAAGCCCTCGCACTTTTGCATTGTTTATATTTTGACCTGGGCAGATAATCCTTCAGAAAGGAGGGCTGTGTTTTGCTGCTACTTTTTTTTTTTTTTTTTTTCCCATTTGCCCTTTTGTAAATAATTTTCTTGCAAGAGTTGTCTGTGAACAAGTTTTGGCACTCGCTAACGTAAATATCCTTTCCAAGGCTGATGGAGAGAGACATGGTATGGCTTGGGATGCGCTGCCAATACTTCTCTGGTGGCCCCATCAACTTATTCATAATGCAAGCACTCATTAAGGAAAAAAAAAAGTTCAGATCATCCCTCGCACAGGATATTACAGAAGTCAGAAAATGGAAAAAAACCCTTTTAACTCGTCTAATCCATCCCCTGGCTGCGACAATGTTATTCCTTCCATACCATATATTATTACCCGCTGCCTTTTCCAGTGCAGCTTTAGCTAGTCCAAGCAATGGCGCTTCTGCTATTTCCTTTCGGAGACGCTCGGCTAGAGCCCGGCGTTTGGAGCTTTTCCCCCGGCTCCCACCGGCCTCCAGTTTAAGCTGAGTCTACGCAGCCGCTCCCACGCTGTACCCGGGTAATCGAGCGGAGCGTTTTCCCGCCTTAAACATTCCTTTAGTGCCTGTACGTATACGCGCGCAGAGCTTGAACGCGCACGTTAACTTCTCTAAATACCCCTAAGAGGTGATTTTTTGCTCTGGTGTCAACATTATTTGCTCTTTCCCATCCTCTGCCTCCCCCTCTTTTTTTTTTTTCTCCAGCACAGCCTAAAAATAACCAAGGGCAGGGTAATTAAGAAGAAAAATTGCATCCCAAAGAACAGCAAAACTCTCTCCATTGCAGCCCACGGCTGAAAACAATGAAGTATTACATCCCAGCGCCGGCGAAGGAACCGAGGAAATGCATCACCCCACTTCCAACCCCGTTAAGAGCTAAAATCCACGTCCTTGAAAGCCGGCGTCTTTATCCGGCGGCGGCGGCAAGGCAGGAAGGTTGAACCTCAGCTTTTCCCAGGTGAGCGCCTTTTGGGAAGGAAGAAAGATACCCCCGCTGGACCCCGGCATGCTAAAGGAAATCCCGACTACCCGATAACTCCCTAAAAGCACTGCTGTTGTTTTTCAGAGCCGGCCTAAGACAAGATTAGCTCAGGTAAATATCTCCTAACCAGAAGCCCTGTTTCTGCAATAAGTCACTGGTCCTTATCTACCTCGAATGACTTTCTAAACAGGTGGGCTCAGAAGTAACTTCGCCAACGTTGGGAAACCCCAGCGCTGGCGGTGGTTATCCCACAGAACTAAGCCGAAAGCTTTTATTTGTGCTTTCTGCTCTCTTTCTCGGGCTGCCTTTGGAGCTCCCCGACACCCACCTCCCCGACCTGACGTGCTGGAGCGATCGGGGCGATGGAGAGATGCTCTATCCAACAAGGTTCCTAATATCGCTCCGTGGGCTTCAGGAGGGAGCAGGAGCTTTAGGTGGGTGACAGCACCCTTGGGAGCCAGCCCCCAAGGAATTTGGGAAGCCCTCCTGCCACGAGCTCAGCCGCCTTTCCTCACGGAGGGACCTCGCAGTCGCGCGAAGAGAGTTCAAGGCAACCACCACGTTGAGGTGCCAACCTCCGATGGCGAGACCAAGGTGTGTGTGGGGGTTACGTTTGAACATCCTCTATTTGGGGGGCGAAAAAAACCAAACCAAAACCAAAAAACCACCACCAAACCACCACCGAGGGAGGAAATGAAAAGGTAAAGCTGCTGTTTCGCAAGGCCGCTTTGTTGACATGGTAAGTCCTTGAACGGATGCCCCGTCCACCATTGAATATTCACAACGTAGCCTTGTATGAGAACGAAGCCCCCTCGACTTATAAACGAAACCACAACGTGTTCTTCATAAAATAAATAAATAAATAAATAAACGAATGCATTTAAAGATCCAGGAGGCAACAAATAAAATAAATAAATGAGGAAGGAAAAGGAAAAAACAAACCCAAGCTGGCGAAACACCGCCGCTCTCCGAAGGAGCGGAGACTCTTGGAAGTAGCGCGCGTTCTCCGGCGCTAATTTTCCCACTTAAATTACAGTGCTGCTGTAGCCTCATCTCATTAGAGATCATTGTCCCCAGTAGACAGTTGCGTTTATGGGGGATTCTTGCTGTTCCACACCTGCTGCTCAGGTTGCTACGGGATAAAGCCGGCATACAAACAGCAGTCTTGAGGTTGCTGGACTGCAACTGATGAGCCCGGGCTAATTCAGGGGTGATTATGTAGTTTACTGGACCACTAAACCTCTTTAAGCTTGTAATTACTGCCTATTTGAGTAAAGAACATTCAAAAGCAATTCACTGCATCATGCCTGCCACAGCTGGAAGCAGGCTGCCAGCAGGCTGCGGGGACATTAAAATCTGCAGGGACGGGGATGGGGAGCGCACAGCTCAGTCGGCGGCGACGGCGGCGGCCAAGCGCGCTCGCATTCCAGCTCACCTTTTCTGACCAGGCGCGCCATTAAAGGGGGCGATGAGAACGATGGGAAAGCCATAAAGATGACGAATAACGGGGCGTAATTGAAAGAGAACGGCATTTTAATGGCTCTCCCCCTCTTCCCTCGCCCCTTATATTGGCTAAAAAAAAAAAGTAAAAAATTAAAAGAATATAAAAATTAAGCCTTTTTGTCATGACGAGGGAAGGGAAAGAAAAGCCTTTTTGCAAAAGGGGAAATGCTCTCCGTTGACGTGAGTGTTTCTCTTTTGAAAGTTGGGGGCTTTCCTCATGTCTGGAAGTATTAGAAAGAATAAGTTTCCTCGCAGAGTAAGTCTTATTACGTATTTGGCAGCAATGACGATGGCAGAGGCACCTTAATCACTGACTCTTGCCTAAATCCACTTCACCCAGTCTTCCTAAAACCCTCCAAGAGTATCTCCAGACCTCAAACACATACAAACACCCCCCACCACCACCTTCTCACCGCCCCATCACTTGCAGACACCGGGCGATGCCCCAAATCACCGCTCTGTGTAACCACTCCACCCCACACAGCGACATGCCGCTCCGGCACAGGTCCCTACTATCGAGACGAGGTGGGTTTTTTATAAAAAAAAAACCAAAATAAACCTATCTCTGACTCTATTTGCCTTCTGCGTTTTGAACCCCTCGACTCCTCCTTTTCCAGGTTGACTCCGCAGCTCTCAAAGTTATCAAAAGTTATCAAAAAGTTATCAAAAAAGGTGCCTTGAGTTGGGTTGGGGTTTTTTTGGGCATAATTGGGTGACTTTGGGAGGGGGGTCTGGGGGGAAGAAGAGCAGAGCAAATGGGCAAAAAGGTTGGTACTGGGGACTTTTCACAAGGGAGTAAACTAAGGTTGGGAGGGGATTGCTCCGGACACGGCGTTGGTGTGGCTCCCACCGAAAAGCTGGATCCACGGAGCCATTCCATGACACTGCTTCCCTGTTATTCTACCACCACGTGTGAGGTCCCCCTCGATGGGCCTAACGAGCCGCCCTATTAACTAACTGCCTGAAATGGAGTTTAAAGCCTCACAGGACATTTGGGGACCTAGAATTCATTGGTGGCGTTTCCCCGTCCCGCTAACGACTGCCACAGCTGCCTGGGAGAACCGGGGTGCGGCGAAAAAAGGCAAAAATAAACAAGGAAAATAAAATAAACTGTTGCTATCGATATAATTAACCCTGGACTGAAGGTAAATTTAAGAGATGGGGCTTGTTTCTCTCCTTATCTAATAAATCCCCTCGTTTTAAAAAAACACCGACATCTCGTGTTAATCTCACTATATATCCAGAGAGCGAAAGGGAGGGAAAAAAAAAAACAAAAACCCACACCAAAACACCACGCATGCGTGAGCACGCCACAACAAACATCAGCTTTTAAAGGAGAATATAAAAGCATTCGGGAAGTTTATTTTTAAAAAGCATGTAAATTCCCAGCCACAACAACCCTCCGACGAACCCCATTCGAGCTCCAAAGAGCCACGGGCTTCTCCGTTATCCGGCCATCGCTCCTATTAATATTCATTAGGCAGGGCTGCTTGCATTTGCATAAGCTGCGAAGGTGGCGAAAGAAACAACCAGAATTCTTCAACGCGCCGGCGTTATCGATTTCAACATCTGCCAAATCTGAGGTGGAAATTCAAATGGAATTTACCCGGGCTTCGCTTCCCGACACCCAGCCGGCTATTTCAGGGCGCTCTGGGTTTCTCCCTCCCTGCTTTCACATCCCCCCCCCTAACTTCGCTCTCCGTTATTTTCACTTTTAAAACGCGCCTCCCTCATAAATCCCCTCCTTCGTTGCTCACCTCTTA